>NW_028166468.1:0-16188 GCF_964263955.1 Coregonus lavaretus | reverse complement strand
ACACTGCCGATTTTGCAGGTTTCCCTACTTACAAAGCATGTAGAGGTCTGTAATTTTTATCATAGGTACACTTCAACTGTGAGAGACAGAATCTAAAACAAAAATCCAGAAAATCACATTGTATGATTTTTAAGTAATTAATTTGCATTTTATTGCATGCCATAAGTATTTGATCACCTACCAACCAGTAAGAATTCCGGCTCTCACAGACCTGTTAATTTTTCTTTAAGAAGCCCTCCTGTTCTCCACACATTACCTGTATTAACTGCACCTGTTTGAACTCGTTACCTGTATAAAAGACACCTGTCCACACACTCAATCAAACAGACTCCAACCTCTCCACAATGGCCAAGACCAGAGAGCTGTGTAAGGACATCAGGGATAAAATTGTAGACCTGCACAAGGCTGGGATGGGCTACAGGACAATAGGCAAGCAGCTTGGTGAGAAGGCAACAACTGTTGGCGCAATTATTATGACGGTCAATCAACCTCGGTCTGGGGCTCCACGCAAGATCTCACCTCGTGGGGCATCAATGATCATGAGGAAGGTGAGGGATCAGCCCAGAACTACACGGCAGGACTGGTCAATGACCTGAAGAGAGCTGGGACCACAGTCTCAAAGAAAACCATTAGTAACACACTACGCCATCATGGATTAAAATCCTGCAGCGCACGCAAGGTCCCCCTGCTCAAGCCAGCGCATGTCCAGGCCCGTCTGAAGTTTGCCAATGACCATCTGGATGATCCAGAGGAGGAATGGGAGAAGGTCATGTGGTCTGATGAGACAAAAATAGAGCTTTTTGGTATTTTTGGTCTAAACTCCACTCGCCGTGTTTGGAGGAAGAAGAAGGATGAGTACAACCCCAAGAACGCCATCCCAACCGTGAAGCATGGAGGTGGAAACATCATTCTTTGGTGATGCTTTCTGCAAAGGGGACAGGACGACTGCACTGTATTGAGGGGAGGATGGATGGGGCCATGTATCGCGAGATCTTGGCCAACAACCTCCTTCCCTCAGTAAGAGCATTGAAGATGGGTCGTGGCTGGGTCTTCCAGCATGACAACGACCCGAAACACACAACCAGGGCAACTGAGGAGTGGCTCCGTAAGAAGCATCTCAAGGTCCTGGAGTGACCTAGCCAGTCTCCAGACCTGAACCCAATAGAAAATCTTTGGAGGGAGCTGAAAGTCCGTATTGCCCAGCAACAGCCCCGAAGCCTGAAGGATCTGGAGAAGGTCTGTATGGAGGAGTGGGCCAAAATCCCTGCTGCAGTGTGTGCCAACCTGGTCAAGACCTACAGGAAACGTATGATCTCTGTAATTGCAAACAAAGGTTTCTGTACCAAATATTAAGTTCTGCTTTTCTGATGTATCAAATACTTATGTCATGCAATAAAATGCAAATTAATTACTTAAAAATCATACAATGTGATTTTCTGGATTTTTGTTTTAGATTCCGTCTCTAACAGTTGAAGTGTACCAATGATAAAAAATGACAGACCTCTACATGCTTTGTAAGTAGGAAAACCTGCAAAATCGGCAGTGTATCAAATACTTGTTCTCCCCACTGTACATATTGCGTAACATGTAAACATCTGTCTCATTCTCTACCCTTCCAGGTGATTGAAGACAATCGTCATCATCATCATTTCCCATAGCTGAGTAGTCACTCAGTTCACAGAACATGCTATTTGTTTGATCATGGTGTTTACCTGGATGGGACCGTCATACCTCCACCCACTAAATGTCAACGTTGCAGATTGAACATCAAACACACACTTTGGACTGCTGGATCGATGGAAGACATTCAGCCTGAGCCTGGGGTGTACTCACTAGGAACCAAACGGAAGCTGATGGGACCAAACGGGGATAGACCTACATGACATACTCTTGTTTTTATTGCAAAATGTTTTCCTTTGAGAAGCGTTTTATTACTATGAGCATGTCCTCCCCGATGAAGGTGCCACCAACCTCCTGTGGTCTGCACTAATGAATACACCCCAGGACTGCCCCAGGTAGAGTTGGTTTAATGAATACACCCCAGGACTGCCCCAGGTAGAGTTGGTTCACACTCTTTCTGTATAAAAGAAGGAAACCCGCTTTTTTGGGGGACTTGTGTTGAAAGGCTGCAGTTGGATTTTGGTCATAGTTATCATTCTGTCAGTAAAATGGCATCAAAGTAATGCTTGAGTAAGCAGGTATGACCACAACAACTTTATCAATCATTCATAAAACACTGTGCTATGTGCAGTCAGTCTGTTTGCCTTAATCCAGGAGTTCCAACTAACCCACATATTGGTCTACAGGTAAATCTGTCTGTCTGTCTGTCTGTCTGTCTGTCTGTCTGTCTGTCTGTCTGTCTGTCTGTCTGTCTGTCTGTCTGTCTGTCTGTCTGTCTGTCTGTCTGTCTGTCTGTCTGTCTGTCTGTCTGTCTGTCTGTCTGTCTGCCTGCCTGCCTGCCTGCCTGCCTGCCTGTCTGTCTGTCTGTCTGTCTGTCTGTCTGTCTGTCTGTCTGTCTGTCTGTCTGTCTGTCTGTCTGTCTGTCTGTCTGTCTGTCTGTCTGTCTGTCTGTCTGTCTGTCTGTCTGTCTGTCTGTCTGTCTGTCTGTCCGTCTGTCCGTCCGTCTGTCCGTCTGTCCGTCCATCTGTCTCCAGACTCTAGAGTGTATTCCTTTTTCTATATCAGACAAACAAAGACCTCCATATTTGTTTGGCTTTATTGGACCAGCAGCAGACGATGTTGGAGACCAAACCAATTTAAAAACATGATGAGGAGCTCCCCCTTGTGGAGACAGTTATAAACCCCTATGGGCCCTGGTCAAATACACTATACAATATACAAGGGAAAGGAAAGTGGGATACCTAGTCAGTCGCGCAACTGAACGCATTCAACTGAAATGTGTCTTCCGCATTTAACCCAACAGGGACTAAAGTGACATTTCAGATGTGTCAAAGATCGATAGACAGACAGACAGACAGACAGACAGACAGACAGACAGACAGACAGACAGACAGACAGACAGACAGATAGACAGATATCCAGACAGACAGTCATTCAGCCAGTCAGCCAGCCAGACAGACAGTCAGCCAGCCAGCCAGCCAGTCATTCAGCCAGTCAGCCAGCCAGACAGACAGTCAGCCAGCCAGACAGACAGTCAGCCAGAGAGACCAACATAAACACACACAGTTCAGTCCTGGTCCTGGGGACTCAAAGGGGTGCACATGTTAGTTTTCCGCTCTACACTACACATCTGATTCAAATCAAAGGTCAGATGAGGAGTTTCAGGTGTGTAGCAGCAAACAGTCAAAGCTATTCGCTGCTCTGGCACCCCAATGGTGGAACAAGCTCCCTCACGACGCCAGGACAGCGGAGTCACTGACCACCTTCCGGAGACACTTGAAACCCTACTTCTTTAAGGAATACCTGGGATAGGATAAAGTAATCCTTCTACCCCCCCTCCCCCACCCCCCCATAAAAAAAAGAAGAAAAAGGTGGTTGTCCCACTGGCTATAATAAGTTGAATGCACCAATTTGTAAGTCGCTCTGGATAAGAGCGTCTGCTAAATGATGTAAATGTAAATGTAGCACCCCTTTTGGTCCCCAGGACCAGGATTGCCCATGTACTGTTATAATCTCCACCCGCCACAGCCAGAAGGGGACTGGCCACCCCTCAGAGCCTGGTTCCTCTCTAGGTTTCTGCCTTACTAGGGAGTTTTTCCTAGCCACCGTGCTTCTACATCTCCATTGCTTGCTGTTTGGGGTTTTAGGCTGGGTTTCTGTATAGCACTTTGTGACATCTGCTGATGTAAAAAGGGCTTTGTAAATAAATGTGATTTGATACAGTGCACCATGGTGCTCTGGTCTAAAGTAGTGCACTGTGTACGGGATAGGGTGTCATCTCAACCACAGCTACTGTTAGTATTGATCACTTCATTATTTATTATCAATCACTTACTTATTGATTATTGATCACGTTTCACCCTGTGAACTGGAAACCGGAGATTCTGAAGAGGTTCCACCCACCCACACACACACACACACGCACACACACACACACACACACACACACACGTAACCGGTGTGAAATGGCTAGCTAGCTAGCGGTGCGCTCTAGTAGCGTTTCAATCGTTCCCGTCACTCGCTCTGAGACCTTGAAGTTGTAGTGTCCTTTGCTCTGCAAGGCCCGAGGCTTTTGTGGAGCGACGGGTAACTATGCTTCGTGGGAGGCAGTTGTAAATGTGTTCAGAGGATCCTTGGTTCGACCTCAGATTGGGGCGCGGGAGCCGCAAATATTAGGACGGAGGCAACACTGTTCACTTCTAATATGCGATTCATTGATATATCAATTCAATTGAAAGGGCTTTATCGTCATGGGAAACATATGTTTACATTGCCAAAGCAAGTGAAGTAGATCATAAACAAAATAGATAATAAACATTGATATATTTGTCTTTTATTTTACTCACGTTGTACATTTATTGCCGTAATAAAATTAAATAAATGTGTGAACTATATTTTTTACAATCTGAAACATATTTTTGTCTGATTATTTTTGGAAAATAATAAAATGCGAGTTTTTCCTGTTTTTAACGTGTCCTATTTTCACACTAATATGATTGACTGATAACAGAAATATCTATGCTTATCAGACTTGATATTGATTGACTCCATTTGTAAATATTGACAGTTTCACCCCGAAAATAAGACTGACTTTCTTGATACATAAAATCCTTAACGTTACTATAGTGGACGGTATAATATTATAGTGTCACATTACAGTGTCATTCACTGTAAAAAACACAATTGAATAGACAAATAAATTGTATTTATTCACATACAGTCATGGCCAAAATTGTTGGCACCCCTGAAATTTTTCCAGAAAATGAAGTATTTCTCACAGAAAAGTATTGAAATTACACATGTTTTGCTATGCACATGTTTATTTCCTTTGTGTGTATTGGAATAACACAAAAAAAACAGGAAAAAAGCAAATTTGACATAATTTCACACAAAACTCAAAAAATGGGCCGGACAAAATGATTGGCACCCTTAACTTAATATTTAGTTGCACACCCTTTGGAAAAAATAACTGAAATCAGTCGCTTCCTATAACCATCAATAAGCTTCTTACACCTCTCACCCGGAATTTTGGACCACTCTTCTTTTGCAAACTGCTCCAGGTCTCTCATATTGGATGGGTGCCTTTTCCCAACAGCAATTTTAAGATCTCTCCACAGGTGTTCAATGGGATTAAGATCTGGACTCATTGCTGGCCACTTCAGAACTCTCCAGCGCTTTGTTGCCATCCATTTCTGGGTGCTTTTTGAAGTATGTTTGGGGTCATTGTCCTGCTGGAAGACCCATGATCTCGGACGCAAACCCAGCTTTCTGACACTGGGCCCTACATTGCGACCCAAAATCCTTTGGTAATCCTCAGATTTCATGATGCCTTGCACACAGTCAAGGCACCCAGTGCCAGAGGCAGCAAAACAACCCCAAAACATCTTTGAACCTCCACCATATTTGACTGTAGGTACTGTGTTCTTTTCTTTGAAGGCTTCATTACATTTTCGGTAAACAGTAGAACGATGTGCTTTACCAAAAAGCTCTATCTTGGTCTCATCTGTCCATAAGACGTTCTCCCAGAAGGAATTTGGCTTACTCATGTACATTTTGGCAAACTGTAGTCTTGCTTTTTTATGTCTCTGTGTCAGCAGTGGGGTCCTCCTGGGTCTCCTGCCATAGCGTTTCATTTCATTCAAATTTCGACGTATAGTTCGCGCTGACACTGATGCACCCTGAGCCTGCAGGACAGCTTGAATTTCTTTGGAACTTGTTTGGGGCTGCTTATCCACCATCCGGACTATCCTGCGTTGCAACCTTTCATCAATTTTTCTCTTCCGTCCACGTCCAGGGAGATTAGCTACAGTGCCATGGGTTGCAAACTTCTTGATCATGTTGCGCACTGTGGACAAAGGAACATCTAGATCTCTGGAGATGGACTTGTAACCTTGAGATTGTTGATATTTTTCCACAATTTTGGTTCTCAAGTCCTCAGACAGTTCTCTTTTCCTCTTTCTGTTCTCCATGCTTAGTGTGGCACACACAGAAACACAATGCAAAGACTGAGTCAACTTCTCTCCTTTTTATCTGCTTTCAGGTGTGATTTTTAGATTGCCCACACCTGTTACTTGCCCCAGGTGAGTTTAAAGGAGCATCACATGCTTGGAACAAACTTATTTATCCACAATTTTGAAAGGGTGCCAATAACTTTGTCCGGCCCATTTTTTTAGTTTTGTGTGAAATTATGTCAAATTTGCTTTTTTCCTGTTTTTTTTTGTGTTATTCCAATACACACAAAGGAAATAAACATGTGCATAGCAAAACATGTGTAATTTCAATACTTTTCTGTGAGAAATACTTCATTTTCTGGAAAAATTTCAGGGGTGCCAACCATTTTGGCCATGACTGTAGTTGTAGCTGCTTCGCGTGATGTATTGCCGTCTCTACCTTCTTGCCTTTGTGCTGTTGTCTGTGCCTAACAATGTTTGTACCATGTTGTGCTGCTACCACGCTGTGTTGTCATGTGTTCCTACCATAATGTGTTGTCATGTTGTGTTGCTACCATGCTGTGTTGTCATGTTGTGTTGCTGCCATGCTGTGTTGTCATGTTGTGTTGCTACCACGCTGTGTTGTCATGTGTTCCTACCATGCTGTGTTGTCATGTTGTGTTCCTACCATGCTGTGTTGTCATGTTGTGTTGCTACCATGCTGTGTTGTCATGTTGTGTTCCTACCATGCTGTGTTGTCATGTTGTGTTGCTACCATGCTGTGT
This sequence comes from Coregonus lavaretus, assembly GCF_964263955.1. Lineage (NCBI taxonomy): Eukaryota > Metazoa > Chordata > Actinopteri > Salmoniformes > Salmonidae > Coregonus > Coregonus lavaretus. Next base: position 9,353 of record NW_028166468.1, on the reverse strand, counting down.
TGTCATGTGTTCCTACCATGCTGTGTTGTCATGTTGTGTTGCTACCATGCTGTGTTGTCATGTGTTGCTACCATGCTGTGTTGTCATGTTGTGTTGCTGCCATGCTGTGTTGTCATGTGTTGCTACCATGCTGTGTTGTCATGTGGTGTTGCTACCATGCTGTGTTGTCATGTGTTGCTACCACGCTGTGTTGTCATGTGTTCCTACCATGCTGTGTTGTCATGTTGTGTTGCAACCATGCTGTGTTGTCATGTGTTTCTGCCATACTATGTTGTCATGTGTTGCTACCATGCTGTGTTGTCATGTTGTGTTGCTGCCATGCTGTGTTGTCATGTTGTGTTGCTACCACGCTGTGTTTTCATGTGTTCCTACCATGCTGTGTTGTCATGTTGTGTTCCTACCATGCTGTGTTGTCATGTTGTGTTGCTACCATGCTGTGTTGTCATGTGTTCCTACCATGCTGTGTTGTCATGTTGTGTTGCTACCATGCTGTGTTGTCATGTGTTTCTGCCATACTATGTTGTCATGTGTTGCTACCATGCTGTGTTGTCATTTTGTGTTGCTGCCATGCTGTGTTGTCATGTGTTGCTACCATGCTGTGTTGTCATGTGTTGCTACCATGCTGTGTTGTCATGTGGTGTTGCTGCCATGCTGTGTTGTCATGTGGTGTTGCTACCATGCTGTGTTGTCATGTGTTGCTACCACGCTGTGTTGTCATGTGTTCCTACCATGCTGTGTTGTCATGTTGTGTTGCTACCATGCTGTGTTGTCATGTGTTTCTGCCATACTATGTTGTCATGTGTTGCTACCATGCTGTGTTGTCATGTTGTGTTGCTGCCACGCTGTGTTGTCATGTGTTCCTACCATGCTGTGTTGTCATGTTGTGTTCCTACCATGCTGTGTTGTCATGTGTTGCTACCATGCTGTGTTGTCATGTTGTGTTTCTACCATGCTGTGTTGTCATGTTGTGTTGCTACCATGCTGTGTTGTCATGTTGTGTTCCTACCATGCTGTGTTGTCATGTTGTGTTGCTACCATGCTGTGTTGTCATGTGTTCCTACCATGCTGTGTTGTCATGTTGTGTTGCTGCCATGCTGTGTTGTCATGTGTTGCTACCATGCTGTGTTGTCATGTGTTGCTACCATGCTGTGTTGTCATGTGGTGTTGCTACCATGCTGTGTTGTCATGTGTTGCTACCACGCTGTGTTGTCATGTGTTCCTACCATGCTGTGTTGTCATGTTGTGTTGCTACCATACTGTGTTGTCATGTTGTGTTGGTGCCATGCTGTGTTGTCATGTTGTGTTGCTGCCATGCTGTGTTGTCATGTGTTGCTACCATGCTGTGTTGTCATGTGTTGCTACCATGCTGTGTTGTCATGTGGTGTTGCTACCATGCTGTGTTGTCATGTGTTGCTACCACGCTGTGTTGTCATGTGTTCCTACCATGCTGTGTTGTCATGTGTTGCTGCCATGCTGTGTTGTCATGTTGTGTTGCTACCATGCTGTGTTGTCATGTGTTGCTGCCATGCTGTGTTGTCATGTTGTGTTGCTGCCATACTGTGTTGTCATGTTGTGTTGGTGCCATGCTATGTTGTCATGTGTTGCTGCCATGCTGTGTTGTCATGTGTTGCTACCATGCTGTGTTGTCATGTGTTGCTGCCATGCTGTGTTGTCATGTTGTGTTGCTACCATGCTGTGTTGTCATGTGTTGCTGCCATGCTGTGTTGTCATGTTGTGTTGCTACCATGCTGTGTTGTCATGTGTTGCTGCCATGTTGTGTTGTCATGTTGTGTTGCTACCATGCTGTGTTGTCATGTGTTGCTACCATGCTGTGTTGTCATGTTGTGTTGCTGCCATGCTGTGTTGTCATGTTGTGTTGCTACCATGCTGTGTTGTCATGTGTTGCTACCATGCTGTGTTGTCATGTTGTGTTGCTGCCATGCTGTGTTGTCATGTTGTGTTGCTACCATGCTGTGTTGTCATGTGTTGCTGCCATGCTGTGTTGTCATGTTGTGTTGCTACCATGCTGTGTTGTCATGTGTTGCTGCCATACTGTGTTGTCATGTGTTTCTGCCATGCTGTGTTGTCATGTTGTGTTGCTACCATGCTGTGTTGTCATGTGTTGCTGCCATGCTGTGTTGTCATGTTGTGTTGCTACCATGCTGTGTTGTCATGTGTTGCTGCCATACTGTGTTGTCATGTGTTTCTGCCATGCTGTGTTGTCATGTTGTGTTGCTACCATGCTGTGTTGTCATGTGTTGCTACCATGCTGTGTTGTCATGTTGTGTTGCTGCCATGCTGTGTTGTCATGTTGTGTTGCTGCCACACTGTGTTGTCATGTGTTCCTACCATGCTGTGTTGTCATGTTGTGTTCCTACCATGCTGTGTTGTCATGTGTTGCTACCATGCTGTGTTGTCATGTTGTGTTGCTACCATGCTGTGTTGTCATGTTGTGTTGCTACCATGCTGTGTTGTCATGTTGTGTTCCTACCATGCTGTGTTGTCATGTTGTGTTAATACCATGCTGTGTTGTCATGTGTTCCTACCATGCTGTGTTGTCATGTTGTGTTGCTGCCATGCTGTGTTGTCATGTGTTGCTACCATGCTGTGTTGTCATGTGTTGCTACCATGCTGTGTTGTCATGTGGTGTTGCTACCATGCTGTGTTGTCATGTGTTGCTACCACGCTGTGTTGTCATGTGTTCCTACCATGCTGTGTTGTCATGTTGTGTTGCTACCATACTGTGTTGTCATGTTGTGTTGGTGCCATGCTGTGTTGTCATGTTGTGTTGCTGCCATGCTGTGTTGTCATGTGTTGCTACCATGCTGTGTTGTCATGTGTTGCTACCATGCTGTGTTGTCATGTGGTGTTGCTACCATGCTGTGTTGTCATGTGTTGCTACCACGCTGTGTTGTCATGTGTTCCTACCATGCTGTGTTGTCATGTGTTGCTGCCATGCTGTGTTGTCATGTTGTGTTGCTACCATGCTGTGTTGTCATGTGTTGCTGCCATGCTGTGTTGTCATGTTGTGTTGCTGCCATACTGTGTTGTCATGTTGTGTTGGTGCCATGCTATGTTGTCATGTGTTGCTGCCATGCTGTGTTGTCATGTGTTGCTACCATGCTGTGTTGTCATGTGTTGCTGCCATGCTGTGTTGTCATGTTGTGTTGCTACCATGCTGTGTTGTCATGTGTTGCTGCCATGCTGTGTTGTCATGTTGTGTTGCTACCATGCTGTGTTGTCATGTGTTGCTGCCATGTTGTGTTGTCATGTTGTGTTGCTACCATGCTGTGTTGTCATGTGTTGCTACCATGCTGTGTTGTCATGTTGTGTTGCTGCCATGCTGTGTTGTCATGTTGTGTTGCTACCATGCTGTGTTGTCATGTGTTGCTGCCATGCTGTGTTGTCATGTTGTGTTGCTACCATGCTGTGTTGTCATGTGTTGCTGCCATACTGTGTTGTCATGTGTTTCTGCCATGCTGTGTTGTCATGTTGTGTTGCTACCATGCTGTGTTGTCATGTGTTGCTGCCATGCTGTGTTGTCATGTTGTGTTGCTACCATGCTGTGTTGTCATGTGTTGCTGCCATACTGTGTTGTCATGTGTTTCTGCCATGCTGTGTTGTCATGTTGTGTTGCTACCATGCTGTGTTGTCATGTTGTGTTGCTACCATGCTGTGTTGTCATGTTGTGTTGCTACCATGCTGTGTTGTCATGTGTTTCTGCCATACTGTGTTGTCATATTGTGTTGCTACCATGCTGTGTTGTCATGTTGTGTTCCTACTATGCTGTGTTGTCATGTTGTGTTGCTACCATGCTGTGTTGTCATGTGTTGCTACCATGCTGTGTTGTCATGTGTTGCTGCCATGCTGTGTTGTCATGTGTTGCTACCATGCTGTGTTGTCATGTTGTGCTGCTACCATGCTGTGTTGTCATGTGTTGCTGCCATGCTGTGTTGTCATGTTGTGTTGCTACCATGCTGTGTTGTCATGTTGTGTTGCTACCATGCTGTGTTGTCATGTGTTGCTACCATGCTGTGTTGTCATGTGGTGTTGCTGCCATGCTGTGTTGTCATGTGTTGCTGCCATGCTGTGTTGTCATGTTGTGTTGCTACCATGCTGTGTTGTCATGTTGTGTTGCTATCATGCTGTGTTGTCATGTGTTCCTACCATGCTGTGTTGTCATGTGTTTCTGCCATACTGTGTGGTCATATTGTGTTGCTACCATGCTGTGTTGTCATGTTGTGTTCCTACCATGCTGTTTTGTCATGTTGTGTTGCTACCATTCTGTGTTGTCATGTTGTGTTGCTACCATGCTGTGTTGTCATGTGTTGCTACCATGATGTGTTGTCATGTGTTGCTACCATGCTGTGTTGTCATGTGTTGCTGCCATGCTGTGTTGTCATGTTGTGTTTCTGCCAGACTGTGTTGTCATGTTGTGTTGCTACCACGCTGTGTTGTCATGTGTTGCTGCCATGCTGTGTTGTAATGTGTTGCTACCATGCTGTGTTGTCATGTTGTGTTGCTACCATGCTGTGTTGTCATGTGTTGCTGCCTTGCTGTGTTGTCATGTGTTGCTGCCATGCTGTGTTGTCATGTTGTGTTGCTACCATGCTGTGTTGTCGTGTGTTGCTACCATGCTGTGTTGTCAGGTGTTGCTACCATGCTGTGTTGTCATGTGTTGCTACCATGCTGTGTTGTCATGTTGTGTTGCTACCACGCTGTGTTGTCATGTGTTGCTACCATGCTGTGTTGTCATGTGTTGCTGCCATGCTGTGTTGTCATGTTGTGTTGCTACCATGCTGTGTTGTCATGTTGTGTTGCTACCATGCTGTGTTGTCATGTGTTTCTGCCATACTGTGTTGTCATATTGTGTTGCTACCATGCTGTGTTGTCATGTTGTGTTCCTACCATGCTGTGTTGTCATGTTGTGTTGCTACCATGCTGTGTTGTCATGTGTTGCTACCATGCTGTGTTGTCATGTGTTGCTGCCATACTGTGTTGTCATGTTGTGTTGCTACCACGCTGTGTTGTCATGTGTTGCTGCCATGCTGTGTTGTAATGTGTTGCTACCATGCTGTGTTGTCATGTTGTGTTGCTACCATGCTGTGTTGTCATGTGTTGCTGCCATGCTGTGTTGTCATGTGTTGCTGCCATGCTGTGTTGTCATGTTGTGTTGCTACCATGCTGTGTTGTCATGTTGTGTTGCTACCATGCTGTGTTGTCATGTGTTGCTACCATGCTGTGTTGTCATGTGGTGTTGCTGCCATGCTGTGTTGTCATGTGTTGCTGCCATGCTGTGTTGTCATGTTGTGTTGCTACCATGCTGTGTTGTCATGTTGTGTTGCTATCATGCTGTGTTGTCATGTGTTCCTACCATGCTGTGTTGTCATGTGTTTCTGCCATACTGTGTGGTCATATTGTGTTGCTACCATGCTGTGTTGTCATGTTGTGTTCCTACCATGCTGTTTTGTCATGTTGTGTTGCTACCATTCTGTGTTGTCATGTTGTGTTGCTACCATGCTGTGTTGTCATGTGTTGCTACCATGATGTGTTGTCATGTGTTGCTACCATGCTGTGTTGTCATGTGTTGCTGCCATGCTGTGTTGTCATGTTGTGTTTCTGCCAGACTGTGTTGTCATGTTGTGTTGCTACCACGCTGTGTTGTCATGTGTTGCTGCCATGCTGTGTTGTAATGTGTTGCTACCATGCTGTGTTGTCATGTTGTGTTGCTACCATGCTGTGTTGTCATGTGTTGCTGCCTTGCTGTGTTGTCATGTGTTGCTGCCATGCTGTGTTGTCATGTTGTGTTGCTACCATGCTGTGTTGTCGTGTGTTGCTACCATGCTGTGTTGTCATGTGTTGCTACCATGCTGTGTTGTCATGTGTTGCTACCATGCTGTGTTGTCATGTTGTGTTGCTACCACGCTGTGTTGTCATGTGTTGCTACCATGCTGTGTTGTCATGTGTTGCTGCCATGCTGTGTTGTCATGTTGTGTTGCTACCATGCTGTGTTGTCATGTTGTGTTGCTACCATGCTGTGTTGTCATGTGTTTCTGCCATACTGTGTTGTCATATTGTGTTGCTACCATGCTGTGTTGTCATGTTGTGTTCCTACCATGCTGTGTTGTCATGTTGTGTTGCTACCATGCTGTGTTGTCATGTGTTGCTACCATGCTGTGTTGTCATGTGTTGCTACCATGCTGTGTTGTCATGCTGTGTTGTCATGTTGTGTTTCTGCCATACTGTGTTGTCATGTTGTGTTGCTACCACGCTGTGTTGTCATGTGTTGCTGCCATGCTGTGTTGTAATGTGTTGCTACCATGCTGTGTTGTCATGTTGTGTTGCTACCATGCTGTGTTGTCATGTGTTGCTGCCATGCTGTGTTGTCATGTGTTGCTGCCATGCTGTGTTGTCATGTTGTGTTGCTACCATGCTGTGTTGTCGTGTGTTGCTACCATGCTGTGTTGTCATGTGTTGCTACCATGCTGTGTTGTCATGTGTTGCTACCATGCTGTGTTGTCATGTTGTGTTGCTACCACGCTGTGTTGTCATGTGTTGCTACCATGCTGTGTTGTCATGTGTTGCTGCCACGCTGTGTTGTCATGTGTTGCTACCATACTGTGTTGTCATGTTGTGTTGCTACCACGCTGTGTTGTCATGTGTTGCTACCATACTGTGTTGTCATGTGTTTCTGCCATGCTGTGCTGTCATATTGTGTTGCTACCATGCTGTGTTGTCATGTTGTGTTCCTACCATGCTGTGTTGTCATGTTGTGTTGCTACCATGCTGTGTTGTAATGTGTTGCTACCATGCTGTGTTGTCATGTGTTGCTACCATGCTGTGTTGTCATGCTGTGTTGCTACCATGCTGTGTTGTCATGTGTTGCTGCCATGCTGTGTTGTCATGTGTTGCTGCCATGCTGTGTTGTCATGTGTTGCTACCATGCTGTGTTGTCATGTTGTGTTGCTACCATGCTGTGTTGTCATGTGTTGCTGCCATGCTGTGTTGTCATGTTGTGTTGCTACCATGCTGTGTTGTCATGTTGTGTTGCTACCATGCTGTGTTGTCATCTGTTGCTACCATGCTGTGTTGTCATGTGGTGTTGCTGCCATGCTGTGTTGTCATGTGTTGCTGCCATGCTGTGTTGTCATGTTGTGTTGCTACCATGCTGTGTTGTCATGTTGTGTTGCTATCATGCTGTGTTGTCATGTGTTCCTACCATGCTGTGTTGTCATGTGTTTCTGCCATACTGTGTGGTCATATTGTGTTGCTACCATGCTGTGTTGTCATGTTGTGTTCCTACCATGCTGTGTTGTCATGTTGTGTTGCTACCATTCTGTGTTGTCATGTTGTGTTGCTACCATGCTGTGTTGTCATGTGTTGCTACCATGATGTGTTGTCATGTGTTGCTACCATGCTGTGTTGTCATGTGTTGCTGCCATGCTGTGTTGTCATGTTTTGTTTCTGCCATACTGTGTTGTCATGTTGTGTTGCTACCACGCTGTGTTGTCATGTGTTGCTGCCATGCTGTGTTGTAATGTGTTGCTACCATGCTGTGTTGTCATGTTGTGTTGCTACCATGCTGTGTTGTCATGTGTTGCTGCCATGCTGTGTTGTCATGTGTTGCTGCCATGCTGTGTTGTCATGTTGTGTTGCTACCATGCTGTGTTGTCGTGTGTTGCTACCATGCTGTGTTGTCATGTGTTGCTACCATGCTGTGTTGTCATGTGTTGCTACCATGCTGTGTTGTCATGTTGTGTTGCTACCACGCTGTGTTGTCATGTGTTGCTACCATGCTGTGTTGTCATGTGTTGCTGCCATGCTGTGTTGTCATGTTGTGTTGCTACCATGCTGTGTTGTCGTGTGTTGCTACCATGCTGTGTTGTCATGTTGTGTTGCTACCATGCTGTGTTGTCATGTGTTGCTACCATGCTGTGTTGTCGTGTGTTGCTACCATGCTGTGTTGTCATGTGTTGCTACCATGCTGTGTTGTCATGTGTTGCTACCATGCTGTGTTGTCATGTGTTGCTACCATGCTGTGTTGTCGTGTGTTGCTACCATGCTGTGTTGTCATGTGTTGCTACCATGCTGTGTTGTCATGTGTTGCTACCATGCTGTGTTGTCATGTGTTGCTACCATGCTGTGTTGTCATGTTGTGTTGCTACCATGCTGTGTTGTCATGTGTTGCTGCCATGCTGTGTTGTCATGTTGTGTTGCTACCATGCTGTGTTGTCATGTTGTGTTGCTGCCATGCTGTGTTGTCATGTTGTGTTGCTACCATGCTGTGTTGTCATGTGTTGCTACCATGCTGTGTTATCATGTGTTGCTACCATGCTGTGTTGTCATGTTGTGTTGCTACCATGCTGTGTTGTCATGTTGTGTTGCTACCATGCTGTGTTGTCACGTGTTGCTGCCATGCTGTGTTGTCATGTGTTGCTGCCATGCTGTGTTGTCATGTGTTTCTGCCATACTGTGTTGTCATGTTGTGTTGCTACCATGCTGTGTTGTTATGTGTTGCTACCATGCTGTGTTGTCATGTTGTGTTGCTACCATGCTGTGTTGTCATGTGTTCCTACCATGCTGTGTTGTCATGTGTTGCTGCCACGCTGTGTTGTCATGTTGTGTTGCTACCATGCTGTGTTGTCATGTGTTGCTGCCATACTGTGTTGTCATATGTTTCTGCCATGCTGTGTTGTCATGTTGTGTTGCTACCATGCTGTGTTGTCATGTGTTGCTACCATGCTGTGTTGTCACGTGTTTCTGCCATACTGTGTTGTCATGTGTTGCTGCCATGCTGTGTTGTCATGTTGTGTTGCTACCATGCTGTGTTGTCATGTGTTGCTACCATGCTGTGTTGTCATGTGTTCCTACCATGCTGTGTTGTCATGTGTTGCTACCATGCTGTGTTGTCATGTTGTGTTGCTACCATGCTGTGTTGTTGTCTTAGGTCTCTCTTTATGTAGTGTTGTGGTGTCTCTCTTTATGTAGTGTTGTGGCGTCTCTCTTGTCGTGATGTGTGTTTTGTCCTATATATATATAATTTAAATCCCAGCTCCCTTCCCTCAGGAGGCTGTATGCCTTTTGGTAGGCCGTCATTGTAAATAAGAATATGTTCCTAACTGACTTGCCTAGTTAAATAAAGGTTCAATCAAATAAAAAAATAAATCGATCAAGCACCTTTTTACGCTTTTCTGTGAGGCTGTTTTACGTAAACTACGAAATGTAAGTGGAATTGTTACGTTGGCAGCGCAGCTCGGCTGTCAGTGTCTACATGGAGAATGCAGGAGCCGGTGTTTAGCTGTCTATAGCGAGCTGGCTAGCTAGTTAGCTACAACACCAGCAGGAGAGATGGC
>NW_028166469.1:0-192443 GCF_964263955.1 Coregonus lavaretus | reverse complement strand
TTTTGCTTGATATTAATGGCACAAAAGTAACTCACTCGCTAGAGGATTGCACCATATAATAACACTATTACTCCATTTGTGTTTAAAGCGGCAATCCTTAATTGAAACATGAATAAAGTGTTCTCCTCACCAAAGTTTCAGTAAAAAGCTGAGGGATGGGGCTGGAGAAATGCAACCACTCTCAAATCCATTGTCTATGCTAAGGACTGACCATCCATGATATAAAAATTATAGGTTTAACCATGTTTTTAGGTTGTTTACATTTACTTTGTTTACAAACATTGCAGTAAAACAAGATTCTATTTTGGGTTCTGATGGGGTGTGACAGTTGAACTAAACTCATTAGACAAAATACGTTATATTCTTCAAGAATCAATGGGTACATATACAGTACATTTATAAATCCAAAAATGGATGTAGCAACTAAGAATTGCCCCTTTAACAGGCAGTGACCTTCATACAGCAGAACTATATGAAGGTCCCCCAAAAATGTAAGCTGCCCACACTTCTGCAAATGTCCCGCAAAATCGTTTCCTGGTCCCGCATTTGGGCCTTTTATTTGTGGTCACTTTTAATTCCACCGGTGGAAACATTGCTACTGCAACATGTTAACATAATTTTAGAACATTATTTCAACCCCACATGTGAACTTGCAATTCCACATGTGAAAGTGAGATTTTCACGTGAAGTTTTCTTACATGTGAAACTGCTAATTTTATTTTCACTTTCACCTGTGGAATTGCAAGTGAAAATGAATCACATGTAAAAAAAAAAAAAAAAAAAAACGATTTTCAAATGTGAAACTGCAAATTTGACATGTCGTTTTTTGTAGGGGCAGAGCTCAGTCAGTCAGGAGGAACGTTGTCATATAGAAAAGCTGTCGATGTGAAATTGCTGCCTTAAGGACGTTATTTCTCTTCCTCCCTCTCTCCCCCTCTTTCTATCTACTCCCTCTTTCTTGCTCTCTCTCGCTCTCTCCCTCTTTCCCTCCCACCCTCACTCCCTTTATCCCTCTTCAACACGTGCCATATTACCATTTTACTGCATTCTGCTCTCTTTAGATTACTAAGAACATAAAAACAGTCTTCTCTTAATTCTACCTCCCTCTCTCCTCTCTGACGGTGCAGGAGTCAAGTGCTGCCTCCCTTCCGGCCATCTACTCTAGTCATTAGGGTATAAACACCTTCCATGTGGCAACAGAGACCTGGCTAAATGACTCTTTAACACCTATAATAATGGCTATATCTTACACACACACCCTGTTTTGTCTTGGTTTGTTTTACCTCAGGTACTACTTCAAAGTCCAGGCCAAGAATGTCTTTGGGCTGGGACCAGTCAGCGATACATTCACCTATGTCACTGAGTCAGGTCTGTATGAGTATTAGGTGAGATTGCTAGGGTCAGTTTTGCTTTGTGCCTGTGCTAAGGCCACGTCTACCTTATTTGTCTGTATCCTCCCGTTTTTAGTTTATGTATAAATTCTGTCCCAGTTCATGTCTCTCATTTTAACAAGTTCTTTCTCTTTTTCAGATGACCCTCTTCTTATTGAACGACCTCCTGGTGAGTAACATCGATAGTTCTCATACATTACGCTAACATTATTGATGAAACTTGTTGGCTTATACTCTAGTCCAGACCATTGCTTCAGGTCATTTGAAGAAACCCAAAGTGACAGCTGGAGTGAGCTGGTGAGGAGTTCAATCTGTGGACAGACATACGAACGGCTGCATACACCTACACTGACATATACTGGACTTGGCAGACATCCATAGTGATAAAACGATGCCAAAGTATAGTTTTGGTATTTATAGTATTTTGTTTTAGGGGGTAGATCAGCTTTAATATTGCAGATAGATTGTAACTTCCATCAATGTAATTGTCTGCATCACTTCCAATCCCCCACGTTTTTTTTCTCGCATATACAGTTGAAGTCGGAAATGTACATACACCTTAGCCAAATACATTTAAACTCAGTTTTTCACAATTCCTGACATTTAATCCTAGTAGAAATTCCCTGTCTTAGGTCAGTTAGGATCACCACTTTATTTTAAGAATGTGAAATGTCAGAATAATAGTAGAGAGAATGATTTATTTCAGCTTTTATTTTGTTTATCACATTCCCAGTGGGTCAGAAGTTTACATACACTCAATTAGTATTTGGTAGCATTGCCTTTAAATTGTTTAACTTGGGTCAAATGTTTCGGGTAGCCTTCCACAAGCTTGACTTTGTTGTCCTTAAGCTATTTTGCCACAACTTTGGAAGTATGCTTGGGGTCATTGTCCATTTGGAAGACCCATTTGCGACCAAGCTTTAACTTCCTGACTGATGTCTTGAGATGTTGCTTCAATATATCCACATTATTTTCCTTCCTCATGATGCCATTTATTTTGTGTAGTGCACCAGTCCCTCCTGCAGCAAAGCACCCCCACAGCATGATGCTGCCACCCCCGTGCTTCACGGTTGGGATGGAGTTCTTCGGCTTGCAAAGACCCCCTTTTTCCTCCAAACATAACGATGGTCATTATGGCCAAACAGTTCTATTTTTGTTTCAATTGACTCAAATGATGTCAATTAGCCTATCAGAAGCTTCTAAAGCCATGACATCATTTTCTGGAATTTTCCAAGCTGTTTAAAGGCACAGTGAACTTACTGTATGTAAACTTCAGACACACTGGAATTGTGATACAGTGAATTATAAGTGAAATAATCTGTCTGTAAACAATTGTTGGAAAAATACTTGTGTCATGCACAAAGTAGATGTCCTAACTGACTTGCCAAAACCATAGTTTGTTAACAAGAAATGTGTGGAGTGGTTGAAAAACAAGTTTTAATGATTCCAACCTAAGTGTATGTAAACCTCCGACTTCAACTGTATGTATATATACACATACAGTGAGGGAAAAAAGTATTTGATCCCCTGCTGATTTTGTATGCTTGCCCACTGACAAAGAAATGATCAGTCTATAATTTTAATGGTAGGTTTATTTGAACAGTGAGAGACAGAATAACAATAAAGAAATCCAGAAAAATGCATGTCAAAAATGTTATAAATTGATTTGCATTTTAATGAGGGAAATAAGTATTTGACCCCCTCTCAATCAGAAAGATTTCTGGCTCCCAGGTGTCTTTTATACAGGTAACGAGCTGAGATTAGGAGCACACTCTTAAAGGGAGTGCTCCTAATCTCCGCTTGTTACCTGTATAAAAGACACCTGTCCACAGAAGCAATCAATTAATCAGATTCCAAACTCTCCACCATGGCCAAGACCAAAGAGCTCTCCAAGGATATCAGGGACAAGATTGTAGACCTACACAAGGCTGGAATGGGCTACAAGATCATCGCCAAGCAGCTTGGTGAGAAGGTGACAACAGTTGGTGCGATTATTCGCAAATGGAAGAAACACAAAATAACTGTCAATCTCCCTCGGCCTGGGGCTCCATGCAAGATCTCAACTCGTGGAGTTCAATGATCATGAGAACGGTGAGGAATCAGCCCAGAACTACACGGGAGGATCTTGTCAATGATCTCAAGGCAGCTGGGACCATAGTCACCAAGAAAACAATTGGTAACACACTACGCCGTGAAACTCTGAAATCCTGCAGCGCCCGCAAGGTCCCCCTGCTCAAGAAAGCACATATACAGGGCCGTCTGAAGTTTGCCAATGAACATCTGAATGATTCAGAGGAGAACTGGGTGAAAGTGTTGTGGTCAGATGAGACCAAAATCGAGCTCTTTGGCATCAACTCAACTCGCCGTGTTTGGAGGAGGAAGAATGCTGCCTATGACCCCAAGAACACCATCCCCACCATCAAACATGGAGGTGGAAACGTTATGCATTGGGGGTGTTTTTCTGCTAAGGGGACAGGACAACTTCACCGCATCAAAAGGACGATGGACGGGGCCATGTACCGTGAAATCTTGGGTGAGAACCTCCTTCCCTCAGCCAGGGCATTGAAAATGGGTTGTGGATGGGTATTCCAGCATGACAATGACCCAAAACACACAGCCAAGGCAACAAAGGAGTGGCTCAAGAAGAAGCACATTAAGGTCCTGGAGTGGCCTAGCCAGTCTCCAGACCTTAATCCCATAAAAAATCTGTGGAGGGAGCTGAAAGTTCGAGTTGCCAAACGTTAGCCTCGAAACCTTAATGACTTGGAGAAGATCTGCAAAGAGGAGTGGGACAAAATCCCTCCTGAGATGTGTGCAAACCTGGTGGCCAACTACAAGAAACGTCTGACCTCTGTGATTGCCAACAAGGGTTTTGCCACCAAGTACTAAATCATGTTTTGCAGAGGGGTCAAATACTTATTTCCCTCATTAAAATGCAAATCAATTTATAACATTTTTGACATGCATTTTTCTGGATTCTTTTGTTGTTATTCTGTCTCTCACTGTTCAAATAAACCTACCATTAAAATTATAGACTGATCATGTCTTTGTCAGTGGGCAAACGTACAAAATCAGCAGGGGATCAAATACTTTTTTCCCTCACTGTACATATACACATATATAAATATAAATACATATACATACAGTGGGGAAAAAAAGTATTTAGTCAGCCACCAATTGTGCAAGTTCTCCCACTTAAAAAGATGAGAGAGGCCTGTACTTTTCATCATAGGTACACATCAACTATGACAGACAAATTGAGAAAAAAAATTCCAGAAAATCACATTGTAGGATTTTGAATGAATTTATTTGCAAATTATGTTGGAAAATAAGTATTTGGTCACCTACAAACAAGCAAGATTTCTGGCTCTCACAGACCTGTAACTTCTTCTTTAAGAGGCTCCTCTGTTCTCCACTCGTTACCTGTATTAATGGCACCTGTTTGAAATTGTTATCAGTATAAAAGACACCTGTCCACAACCTCAAACAGTCACACTCCAAACTCCACTATGGCCAAGACCAAAGAGCTGTCAAAGGACACCAGAAACACAATTGTAGACCTGCACCAGGCTGGGAAGACTGCATCTGTAATAGGTAAGCAGCTTGGTTTGAAGAAATCAACTGTGGGAGCAATTATTAGGAAATGGAAGACATACAAGACCACTGATAATCTCCCTCGATCTGGGGCTCCACGCAAGATCTCACCCCGTGGGGTCAAAATGATCACAAGAACGGTGAGCAAAAATCCCAGAACCACACGGGGGGACCTAGTGAATGACCTGCAGAGAGCTGGGACCAAAGTAACAAACGCCTACCATCAGTAACACACTACGCCGCCAGGGACTCAAATCCTGCAGTGCCAGACGTGTCCCCCTGCTTAAGCCAGTACATGTCCAGGCCCGTCTGAAGTTTGCTAGAGTGAATTTGGATGATCCAGAAGAGGATTGGGAGAATGTCATATGGTCAGATGAAACCAAAGTATAACTTTTTGGTAAAAACTCAACTCGTCGTGTTTGGAGGACAAAGAATGCTGAGTTGCATCCAAAGAACACCATACCTACTGTGAAGCATGGGGGTGGAAACATCATGCTTTGGGGCTGTTTTTCTGCAAAGGGACCAGGACGACTGATCCGTGTAAAGGAAATAATTAATGGGGCCATGTATCGTGAGATTTTGAGTGAAAACCTCCTTCCATCAGCAAGGGCATTGAAGATGAAACGTGGCTGGGTCTTTCAGCTTGACAATGATCCCAAACACACCGCCCGGGCAACGAAGGAGTGGCTTCGTAAGAAGCATTTCAAGGTCCTGGAGTGGCCTAGCCAGTCTCCAGATCTCAACCCCATAGAAAATCTTTGGAGGGAGTTGAAAGTCCGTGTTGCCCAGCGACAGCCCCAAAACATCACTGCTCTAGAGGAGATCTGTATGCAGGAATGGGCCAAAATACCAGCAACAGTGTGTGAAAACCTTGTGAAGACTTACAGAAAATTTTTGACCTGTGTCATTGCCAACAAAGGGTATATAACAAAGTATTGAGAAACTTTTGTTATTGACCAAATACTTATTTTCCACCATAATTTGCAAATAAATTCATTAAAAATCCTACAATGTGATTTTCTGGATTTTTTTTTCTCATTTTGTCTGTCATAGTTGACGTGTACCTATGATGAAAATTACAGGCCTCTCTCATCTTTTTAAGTGGGAGAACTTGCACAATTGGTGGCTGACTAAATACTTTTTTTCCCCACTGTACATATCCTTTCAAAATATATATTTCCCTTTATTACTTTCCAACCCCACCACCCCTTCCCTAATTGGAGTAAACTAGTGAACAACAATGCTTAGGCCTCTACTTCCAGCTTATATATTTATTGTTTTTAATTAAGAGAGTCAGTCAGGTATTTCCCAGGTGCTATGCACAATGAGTGGAGGTGATTTACTGTGTATCTGAATAGGAGAGACTGGCATAGTGCAAACTGGCAGTAAAGGGGTTGTAATGGAGTTTAGTGTAGTTAGTCATGACTAGCTTTGTGAGAACTGACAGGTTGAGTGTAGGTATTAATGACTAGCTTAGTGAGTGTAGCATTGTCAAGCACTCTGTTCGATAGAGGGACTGTCATTAAAGACATGCTGAAAGCTTAACCTTTCTCCTCAACAGTTTTGTAGTTATGTAATACACTGCTCAAAAAAATAAAGGGAACACTTAAACAACACAATGTAAGTCAATCACACTTCTGTGAAATCAAACTGTCCACTTAGGAAGCAACACTGATTGACAATACATTTCACATGCTGTTGTGCAAATGGAATAGACAACAGGTGGAAATTATAGGCAATTAGCAAGACACCCCCAATAAAGAAGTGGTTCTGCAGGTGGTGACCACAGACCACTTCTCAGTTCCTATGGTTCCTGGCTGATGTTTTGGTCACTTTTGAATGCTGGCGGTGCTTTCACTCTAGTGGTAGCATGAGACGGAGTCTACAACCCACACAAGTGGCTCAGGTAGTGCAGCTCGTCCAGGATGGCACATCAATGTGGCAAGAAGGTTTGCTGTGTCTGTCAGCGTAGTGTCCAGAGCATGGAGGCGCTACCAGGAGACAGGCCAGTACATCAGGATATGTAGAGGAGGCCGTAGGAGGGCAACAACCCAGCAGCAGGACCGCTACCTCCGCCTTTGTGCAAGGAGGAGCAGGAGGAGCACTGCCAGAGCCCTGCAAAATGACCTCCAGCAGGCCACAAATGTGCATGTGTCTGCTCAAACGGTCAGAAACAGACTCCATGAGGGTGGTATGAGGGCCCGACGTCCACAGGTGGGGGTTGTGCTTACAGCCCAACACCGTGCAGGACGTTTGGCATTTGCCAGAGAACACCAAGATTGGCAAATTCGCCACTGGCGCCCTGTGCTCTTCACAGAAGAAAGCAGGTTCACACTGAGCACATGTGACAGACGTGACAGAGTCTGGAGACGCCGTGGAGAACGTTCTGCTGCCTGCAACATCCTCCAGCATGACCCACCGCCAAACCGGGGTCATGCTGGAGGATGTTGCAGGCAGCAGAACGTTCTCCACGGCATCTCCAGACTCTGTCACGTCTGTCACATGTGCTCAGTGTGAACAAATGTAGCACATTCAGCTATGCTCCTGCTCCTGAGTGGCGTACTCCTGAGTGGCGCAGTGGTCTAAGGCACTGCATCGCAGTGCTAACTGTGCCACTAGAGATCCTGGTTCGAATCCAGGCTCTGTCGCAGAATCCAGGCTCTGTGACCAGGAGACTCATGGGCGGCGCACAATTGGCCCAGCGTCGTCCAGGGTAGGGGAGGGAATGGCCGGCAGGGATGTAGCTCAGTTGATAGAGCATGGCATTTGCAATGCCAGGGTTGTGGGTTCGATTCCCACGGGGGGCCAGTATAAAAAAAAATATATGTATTCACTAACTGTAAGTCGCTCTGGATAAGAGCGTCTGCTAAATGACTAAAATGTAATGGTGTTGGGTGGCATTTCTTTGGGGGGCCGCACAGCCCTCCATGTGCTCGCCAGAGGTAGCCTGACTGCCATTAGGTACCGAGATGAGATCCTCAGACACCTTGTGAGACCATATGCTGGTGCGGTTGGCCCTGGGTTCCTCCTAATGCAAGACAATGCTAGACCTCATGTGGCTGGAGTGTGTCAGCAGTTCCTGCAAGAGAAAGGCATTGATGCTATGGACTGGCCCGCCAGTTCCCCAGACCTGAATCCAATTGAGCACATCTGGGACATCATGTCTCGCTCCATCCACCAACGCCACGTTGCACCACAGACTGTCCAGGAGTTGGCGGATGTTTTAGTCCAGGTCTGGGAGGAGATCCCTCAGGAGACCATCCGCCACCTCATCAGGAGCATGCCCAGGCGTTGTAGGGAGGTCATACAGGCACGTGGAGGCCACACACACTACTGAGCCTCATTTTGACTTGTTTTAAGGACATTACATCAAAGTTGGATCAGCCTGTAGTGTGGTTTTCCACTTTAATTTTGAGTGTGACTCCAAATCCAGACCTCCATGGGTTGATACATTTGATTTCCATTGATAATTTTTGTGTGATTTTGTTGTCAGCACATTCAACTATGTAAAGAAAATAGTATTTAATAAGATTATTTCATTCATTCAGATCTAGGATGTGTTGTTTAAGTGTTCCCTTTATTTTTGGCACTTTTATCCAGTGACTTACTGTACAGTGAATGCATACATTTTAGTATACGTGACCCCAACAGGGATCAAACCCACGACCCTGGCCTTACCACGGCCACACTCTTACCAAATGAGAGCCTATCTCCCTAGGTGGAGAGCCTATCTGGATCCCCTTCTCCTTCCGATACAACCCCCAGCACAGTGCGTGTAAGGGCAGCCAGTACGTCAAGAGGACATGGTACAGAAAGTTTGTGGGCGTGGTCCTGTGCAACTCACTGAGATACAAGATCTTCATGGGAGATGGGCTGAAAGGTACTACCGCTGTAACTTCACCCTCTCCTCTCTTCCTTTATCTACACTGAACAAAAATATAAACGCAACATGTAAAGTGTTGGTCCCATGTTTCATGAGCTGAAATAAAAGATCCCAGACATTTTCCATATGCACAAAATGCTTTTTTATCTCAAATTTGTTTACAACCCTGTTAGTGAGCATTTCTCCTTTGCCAAGATAATCCATCCACCTGACAGGTGTGGCATATCAAGAATCTGATTATACAGCATGATCATTACACAGGTGCACCTTGTGCTGAGGACAATAAAAGGCCACTCTAAAATGTGCAGTTTTGTCACACAACACAATGCCACAGATGTCTCAACTTTTGAGGGAGCGTGGCCTGCTGACTGCAGGAATGTCCACCAGAGCTGTTGCCAGATATTTGAATGTTAATTTCTCTACCATAAGCCGTCTCCAACGTCGTTTTAGAGAATTTGGCAGTACTTCCAACCGGCCTCACAACTGCAGACCATGTGTATGGCGTTGTGTGGGCGAGTGGTTTTCTGATGTCAGTGTTGTGAACAGAGTGCCCCATGGTGGCGGTGGGGTTATGGTATGGTCAGGCATAAGCTACGGACAACAAACACAATTGCATTTTATCAATGGCAATTTGAATGCACAGAGATACCGTGACGAGATCCTAAGGCCCATTGTCGTGCCATTCATCTGCCTCCATCACCTCATCTTTCAGCATGGTAATGCACGGCCCCATGTCGCAAGGATCTGTACACAATTCCTGTAAGCTGAAAATGGCCTGCATACTCACTAAACATGTCACCCATTGAGCATGTTTGGAATGCTCTCGATCGACATGTACGTCAGCGTGTTCCAGTTCCTGCCAATATCCAGCAACATTGCACAGCCATTAAAGAGGAGTAGGACAACATTCCACAGGCCACAACCAACAGCCTGATCAACTCTATGCGAAGGAGATGTGTCGCGCTGAATGACGCAAATTGTGGTCACACCAGATACTGACTGGTTTTCTGATCCATGCCTCCAGCTTTTTTTTAAAGGTATCTCTGACCAACAGATGCATATCTGTATTCCTAGTCATGTGAAATCCATAGATTATGGCCTAATGCATTTATTTAAATGGACTGATTTCCTTACATGAACTGTAAGTCAGTAAAATCTTTGAAATTGTTGCATGTTGCGTTTATATTTTTGTTCAGTATACTTCTTTCTCTCTCAGTTCGAGTCTTTTCTCAATTTAAGTTGCTTTACGATTACTCCTAATATTCCTCTTTCCATTAATAATCTCTTAACCACCATCTCTCCCCCTTCCACTTTCCCTTCCTTCTCTCTCTCTCTCTCTCTCTCTCTCTCATTCTCTCACACTTTCACTACATTTCTCTTAATCACACACTTTATCTACCACTTTCTCTTCTACATACTGGTTGTTTTATTGTTTTTGGACTCTGTGGTAGCCAACCAGGCTCTGTCTCATTACATCATATAATATTGTTTGAGAGTGTATTCTGTTGTTAAGCATTGACTGCTCTTTCTCGCCCTCCAGAAACATTCTACAGTATAGCAGACACATTCGGCCATGGGGAGGACCACTGCCAGTTTGTAGACTCTTACCTAGACGGGAGGACAGGCTACCCCAACCTCTCAATGCATCTGCCAACAGCACAAGGTAAAAAAAAGCATTTAATAAACACAAACTCCCAGAATTCATCACTCGCCTACAGCCTTTGGTAGGATGGTCTTCATAGTATTCAGTAAATAAATATTCTCACAGATTAAGTCCAAGAGTCTTGATTATATACAACCTCAATATCCATGTTCTAGGCTGGATAGAAACCGTCAGAATCATCTAACGAAGCATTATAAATGTTGTGGGACGTCCATTCATAATGCTTTATAACAACGTGTCCTGTCTGCCCTTGTGCAGGTTACTATCGCTCATACAGGCAGGAGCCAGTCAACTTTGGCCCTATCGGCCGGCGTACGCCACATCTCTTCGTGGGATGGTATGAGTGCGGTGTGCCCATCCCTGGCAAGTGGTAACACAGGGGGTCACAAAGAGGTTGTCGTCGAGGGCAACCCAACTCCATCCTGCTGCAGCCTTCCTCATGCTGTTACTGACCCCGCCCCCTGGAGATAAACTGTTGTTAGCCACAGCAGAAAGACAACATTACAAACTTATACTGCTTCAGATCAAAGAGAATATAATACTTTAAACATCAACTAATATTTACATGTATTCATTACCATGCACTTTTATAAAAGCAGTCTGTATATGAGGGGGAAAAAGCATGTATTGCTATTGCTTAGTTTAACTTTTGTCTTCCGGATCGGAAAGCATCCTTGTTTATTCCCGACTATTCCCAACTATTCCCGAGTCGGCCCCTGGCATTATTTATCTCATCAAAGTGCACCTGTGATCATGACATCACTAATGAAATGGAGATCCTGTAAAAGACCAAAGCACAATCTGAACAGGACTAATGGGAGCTAAGGGTTTGTATGTGTGTTTATTATCAATCAAGATATTTTGTTCATAACAGTAGTATGATAGAGTAATGGCTTTTGACAACTACTTTTGGTGTCAGTTATTTTCTTGAACATGCATAGTGTTTTTATACTCTTTGGTATTTACGAGACTCAATGAGATGAGAAGTTACTGTGGAAGTGTTGTATGTATACGGACAATGAATAAAAATACGTAATATTTGCTCAGGAATGGTTGGACATTGAATAAAGGTGCTATGGAAACCAAGGACACCCTAAACGGTTAATTTGTTCCGTGAGGATATCTGAATGGCCACATTCAATGTCACATATATTGCTTCCATGTGTAAGGAAACTCAAACTGTTAAAACCTGAGCAAATAGATTCAGTTTCAATTTTACTTATTCAATTTAGTTTCATAACCTGTCAAAACGATGTATTACACAAGAGGGGACATATGTCGACAAAATCAGTTAGAAACGGTTAAAATTGCCAGCATGGCCAAGAATATCCTTTTTAAGGGGATGGGGTGGGATGAGAGAGAGAGAGAGACTGAGCTCAAGGAAAACTGTAATAATCTCAGAGAGATCAGGTGACGGGTGCAGCGCTGACACAGCCACGTGTGTTACGATGCACCTGGCCAGAGAGAGAGAGAGAGAGAGAGAGAGAGAGAGCGAGAGCATCTGTTAGTTAAACATTCCAGCAAGAGTGAGGGTCAGGGCCCAATAGCTTTCAGTAAACGACAGGTTTCTATGTATGAAGTGGGATTGAGCTACTCGTACATTGTCACTTTCATGCAATAACAACAGAGGGATTTGTCATATATTCATGAATTGAGGAGTTTGCTGGAGGAGAGGAGATGGTCTTTGGAAGGAAGAGAGGAACTTTCTGGAAACAGTTTTGATATTTTTATGGTTGAATGTTTTAATTTGCTGTAATGCTTTTCTCTGTTGAACAAACTCAGTCCATGAAATGTGCAGTGTCTCTGGAAACTGTATTTCATTCTTGAAAGGTATCTACACTATTTAGTTTCCACATTACCTCCCTAAAAGTGAAAAGATAATCCTATTAAAATGTAATGACTTATTTATCAGGGGAATTCATTCTCATTGTCAGTCTTTCTGGTTGTGGCTTACTTGCATGTGCACTACTTGTGTCCTTCTGACTCTTTGAGATTGAGATTTAAAGACCCAATAAAAAATACATTATTTCTAGGAATCACAGAGGCACTGGCGATAAGAGAGTGAAATAGTGGTGAGGTTTCCCTTGCTTTAGTTTGCTACATAAACATGACACACTCTCTCACTCTAAAGGTCCATTTCTCTTTTTTATTCCATACCATAAGTCTGTCTGATTGATGCCTTCAATAAATCTCAACAGCAGGACCAGCAGGCTAGTCTGGCCTCTGCTACGTACGTCTGGAACATCTGAGTTTATTCAAGAGGTTGTGCTATGAGAATCATTTCTCTTATTTACCAGGGTTTTCATAATGTGCATTCCTCTGTTTTCTGTGACCTCAATGGGTCCCCACAGCAAGCTAAATCAGAGAAAGTAACAGGCCCTACCCCACACAGCCGCACCCAAAGATAAATGTACCATCACTATAATTAATGAAATATCTTGCCTAGGATGAAGTATGTCCCCCCATGACCCATAACAGAAGATAGTTTTTATTTTCCTTTGTGGCATCCATCACTGAGAGAGTTAGTCTCCATCACCATGCTGGCTTCAGCATTAGGAAAGTAGCCCAATCTCTGCAGTGCTATCAGAGTGAACCCAGCCATTCCTTATCTGCGGCATTTAAACAACGTTGTGTTTGGGTTGGCTGATAGTCAGACGCGTCATGGCGGTCGGTCCCTTTTGCTCCTCACTGTCTTACAGTGCAGTTATTCTGAACTGAAGATGGAACAGTGGTGTTTTGGTCAGTTCTCAAGTGTTCTTAACAGCATTTGGTGGCCCCAAAGTTGATACACATTCAAAGGCTATACTATAAGCCTGAGTAAGTGTCTTTCTTTTGACATTGGGGAATAGGAGACGGGAGGGTGAGAGAATGTGAGGGAAGGAGACAGGGGGAAGAGAAACACACTGCAAAAGCACATGCTATGGGACAACTACATCTGCTACAGATGTTAGATGTGTGTGTGTGTGTGTGTGTGTGTGTGTGTGTGTGTGTGTGTGTGTGTGTGTGTGTGTGTGTGTGTGTGTGTGTGTGTGAGAGAGAGAGAGAGAGAGAGAGAGAGAGAGAGAGAGAGAGAGAGAGAGAACGGCAGAGAGAGAGAGAACGGCAGAGAGAGAGAGAAAGGCAGAGAGAGAGAGAAAGGCAGAGAGAGAGAGAAAGGCAGAGAGAGAGAGAGAGAGAGAGAGAGAGAGAGAGCGAGAGAGAGAGAGAGAGAGAGAGGGAAAAAAGAGAGAGCATCAACAGAAAGGATGAAAAGGTCAGGAATAATGAGAGTGGGAAAGAAAAGAAGACTAGATGGGCAGATCTCTTTGGAACAGCAGCTTAGCTGGTTATGAAGAAGACAAAAACAACATCAAAGTAACTTAAAATATGTTTGATATGATGCACAAGCACAAGAAGCTGAGCATATTCCGTTGAAAGAAAGAGGCTGCATCCGAAATGGCACCATATTCTCTATATAGTAGTGCATTCTATAGGGAATATAATTCCATTTCAGATGCACCAGAGAGAACGCTTTGGCTGCTCTCATAATGGCTTTATCCTGTTGTTCTTCAGTTTCCTGTTGTTGGAAAGCAAAGAAAAGCGAGTTACTTTCCCCTTTCCTTGGCAGTAAACATTTAGTTTAGTTGGATTGTCTATGGCAGCATTTGCTTTAGTCTGGCATCAGGGCCAATGATGAGCTCATTCGTCTGAGGAGGGCAGGAGAGGAGAGAAGGATAGACGGCCTAGACAAATGGTGCAGGGAGCACAGCACAGTTAACACCCCTGAAATCAACAGGTTGGTACAGTCCACAGCCTGAGGTTCAGAAAATCAATACATTCAACGTTCATCTGCACTATCCTCTCCTCTTCATTGACTCACATTCATATCCATGTATTATACTGCTAGCCTATACATCTGTTCTATGCAGCGGTACCAAAAACTGTACATGTAAGACATTTTATAGTCTGTGTCATATCCTCCATAATATTTTTCATGCATTTAAGTGAAAGTCAAGGTCTGGATACTGTGCAAGCACTGCAGAACCTTTATATTAAAGAGGGCCAAAAGGCCATACTGGCTTGATAGAGTCCAACTAATTTTCCACACGTGGACCTCACATTATAAAATTCAGCCATCTTTTTCAGACCAGCTCCCAAATACCAGGAGATTTAAAAAAAACAATGCTATTGGTTACACCATATTCATCAAGAGTGACCCAATTTCCATATATTTGAATAACGGACATAACAATGCTTAATTACAAGGTTATTAAAACGTCAATTACAACAATTTGCAGCCGCAGTGAAATAACGCAGGTCTTTTAACTGTTTTCCACATGCTGCTTCTTTTGTGTGTGTGTGTGTGTGTGTGTGTTGTTTTGTATAAGTAGGTCATGCGCTGTTTGGGCTGGAAAATGTTAGTCCTGAAGCTAAAGCGTTACAGATTCCAAGCTAGAAATGTAAAGGTCATTTTCGATTGAGCCGACATATGCAGCGTTTACCGTGAACGCAGTTTCCACTAAAGCGGGAACATTGCCTTTAAATTTCAATTACGCTGTAAAGCTGAACTTCCACGATACAGATTGAATAGAGCCCTAGGACTGCTTAGGTTTGTTGTGATTTCCAGAGGTTTGGTTTCATACATCGGATCCAATCGAGATTGAAACGATTTCAATACAATTTCTATCAATACCAATCTCTTGTGTCTCTGGTTTGCCTAGAACCGTTTCAGGTGATAATAATTTAAGGTTACTTGCGTAACCCTGGATTCTCTGATAATATGAGCGAGATATATCACGTTTGCCAGGACCGCCTACTTTCTCGGAAGTACCTACTAAAGCGTCTGTTGGAGACAGACAGGTAGAGTGGCTCTATAAAAGGAGTCACTCTCCCACCCTCAGGTTATTCTCAAGCATGCTTCTCTTCCTCACGCTCTGGTGAGCAGGGGAACGCGGTGATACATCTCACTCATATTATCAGAGAACTGGGGTTGCGCAAGTAAGTTCTCCATCAAATACTCAATTTGATGTATCACGTGGTGATATGGCCAACTCCAGTATTGCAAAAGTCCCAACATCAGCAACCCTCAGAGGTCCTGAAACCAAGGGAGTATGCACCAAGAAGGTGCAGAGACAACCCATCGGGGAAAACCTCACAACAAAGTGAGGGGAAGCCCAATACATGATGCACAGAATCTCGGTATAATGAGCGTGCAGTTGGCATGCTGACTGCAGGAATGTCCACCAGAGCTGTTGCAAGATAATGTAATGTTCATTTCCCTGCCATAAGCTGCCTCCAAAATCGTTTTAGAGAATTTGGGCTCTCAACCACAGACCATGTGTAACCACACCCGTCCAGGACATCCACATCCTGCTTCTTCCCCTGTGGGATCGTCTGAGACAAGCCACCCAGACAGCTGATGAAACTGAGGAGTATTTCTGTCTGTAATAAAGCCCTTTTGTCGTGAAAAACTCATTCTGATTGGCATGATCCGGCAGGATATAGTCAAAAGAGAGGGGCCCACCGTTGCCCGAGCTCCCCTACAATCCAAGTAGATGCGAACCACACATACTGGACAACGACAAGGATGCCCTTCTAGGGAAGGTGACAGGCGAAAGCCATAGCTCCAAGGTGTAACAATGGGAAAAAGTCGACCAGGGCCAAATATGGGGTTAGATATATTAATCTCAAAAACCCCTGGGCAGACTATGGGCTGGTAGAGTACAGTCCACCCATACGCTTAGGGATGCCAAGGGCAGTAGTAAAGTGAAAGAAGAATGAATATGACATCTCCATGCTTTTCAGGGGCTAATAGCTGTTGTGCAAGGACTTTAAGCACAATAGTCACGTCCCCGGACAAGCTTAGAGACTGGGTGTAAGCGACGTGCCCCCGTTATGGATAAACTGTGTCACTGTAGGGGCCATGGCTGGCCAGGAAAGCGGCAAAGGACATTAACACGATGAACCTTCTCCCTGTCCAAAAGATCATAGGCGCATAGGACAGTGGAAAACAGAGTATGGGGAGGCACATAGTAACGCCACTTCTCCATGACAAAAGCACACCAACTGTAAAAACAGAAAGCGTGCATAAGGGACTGGCACTCTTTTCCTCTTTTTCTTTCACTTTTTCTCCCCTTTTTTTCTCTCCCTTCTCACCAGCTAAAGGCTAAAGCTTCGGGTGAGGATGATGAATTGAGTTGTGTGCTAGGGTATAAGCCCTGCATGACGATAGCTGACAGGACTGGTCGTAAGCAGGGTTCTAACTGCAGACCAGAAAATCACTGGTCATCGAGGGGCTCTAAGATGAAGAGGGAAAGCATATGGCATCACCCACTTCCACCCCAAACAGCGTGGTCACAGTGTTATGGCATGGGATCTCCCCGGGCCCTATAGGATCGTCACTTCTACCAGGCTGCAGTAAGTCAGTCTGGATAGATACGGGCAGTGGACTCTCTCGGGACAGAGCAGCCACCGCCATGACGTAAGACGTCAGGCAATATAGCCAAAGGAAACAGTAGGCAGTATTCTTAATCCTGGGCAGTAGGATAGCTACATAACTGGTATGTCTTGGCTCTGCTCAGATGGCTGAGTTTTATAATGTGAGGAACATGTGTGGAAAATGTGCTTCTCCTCCATTTTCTCATGTGAGCACGTTCACAAAAGTGAGCTGCTGCACAGAGAATAGGGTTTTGTATTAAAGCAGCCCTTCCTTCCCACTGTTGCGAAATTCGGAGAAGGGAAGGAGTAGCAATCGTTAAACCCGAAGAGAGAGGGTAGGGCAGAGAGCTGTAGGCCCTGCACACTATCCTCCTCAGCCGCCAGGGCTGGGCCCTAGGTTGGCCGACCCTTCTTACCTCCACTAGGAAGGATAGAGGGGCAGATCCTTGCTGCGGCTGCAGCGTAAGACTGCTCCCCTACAGGTTTGGCCTGGTTCAGGAGCCTGAGTCTTGGCAGACTTCTGCGTCACCAGAGACCTCAATCCCCCAAGGCCAGCTTGTTGCCCCTCCCAGCTGTGAGGCTGGGGCGAGATGCAGGAACCAACGGTCGACTTTTTCTTTCAAAGTGCCCTTTCTCCCACCACTGCTAGGCTCATGGTACGACCACAGCCTTGACTGGCATTACGGGAGGCACGGAGGCTCAGATCTGTAATCATACAGATCTCCTCCCGAGCATCTCATCTAGGGTCTCCGAGTCCAATTGCTTCCCCACCTCCTCCAGTAACTCAGCTATACCAATAATAAAGTGGTCATGTTGAGATCTCTAATTCCTTGGGCTAAGGCCTTGTATGTTTTCTGAAAAAACAGAGGCAGTAAAGCACTCCTCCTTACCAGGGAGTGAGGTGCTGGTGTCCCCAACTCCTGTGCTATCGAGGATCTCCGTGAGATCAATCCCATCGTCATCCTCGTCATCCTCTAACTTGCCTTACCCTGACACTTCGTTGTCAGACAGTGAGGGGAGGGAGTCGAGGCTATCCATGACCTCACCCCAACTGGGCTCAGTTGCGGAGAGCTGAGCCTCAGCTGTCACTGTTGGCTCGGAGGCAAGAGGGGCATTGGAGAAAGAAGCACGTTTCAGCCTCGTCTTCAAACCTGCTCTCGTAAGCAGTCTGCAGTGCTCACAGGACGCAGGGTCCTTGAGTGCCTCCTGGGCATGTTCCCTACCCAAGGGGAACCGAGCAACACCTGTTGTGAGAACAACGTGTAGACGGCATAGGCTAGCTAATTAGAAACCCTGCTGCTGGTGGCTAGCAAATAGTAACTTGTAAACGGTGTGCCAAGCTAGCTAGTTAAGAACCTTGCGCGGTGAAGGTGTGCCGTGGCTAGCTCAGTGCTGGCAGAAGGAAACTGAGTGACTGAGTTAGCCTTCAGAAAGAGTGCTCCCGCGACCGACGATGCCGTGAACGCTAAGAAGATGGTCTAGTTAACACAACGGGTTAACGTAGGTTAACTGGACTAGAGAAGGGAGGTAGCAATGCTACCGTGTTGCAGGTAGGGTATGCTGGTGAGGTTAGCTTGCCCCTCAGCAAGCTAGCCAAGTTAGCCTTGCAGCGTAGGCTAACCGAGTCTCAATAGCTAGCAGTGACACTAGCTACCAACGGAGACTGAGAAGTAGAAATGTTATTTTCTACACGAAAACAAAAACCTTTCAGTTAGTACTTAACCTCTTGAAAGTGTCTGAAGAACTACGCTCGGCACTACACTATTATTCCAGACCCGGTGCCAGGATAAAGTGACTAAGGGGGCAGTATAACTCGGTGAGGAGGCACAATTTTGGGGGTTCTTGCATTGGAATTATATTGAATTCTGCTTATATCACGCTATACCACAATACAAATCAAGTTCAGATGCAGAGACTCCGAGACCATTGATTGAGTGCTTTTGAAGTGACAGGTTGGTGCGAAATCTGTAGCCTATCTCTGCTGCGCTGTATCAGCACAATGGACAGCGCCCTGCACACTAAAGTGAGGCCATTTTGTTAATGAATATAGGCTACAAGATACTGTAGCTAGGGTAATTAATCTATGTGAATGCAGCCGTACACACAGCTGTCTTACCATAATAATGCAACTAAATACTGAAAGTAGTAGCCTAGTTATTCATGCATGCAAACAAAAATAATGAATAGCAGTTTGGGTTAGAATACCGGGACAACTGCAAATGCTATTGCGAACAGAACAAAACAGCGGTACCAAGTAGGCCTAGATCAATACAGGCATGACACAATCTCTATTTAGGCTAGTTACATTAACAGTAAACAAACGCAGTAAACAAAAGCCAAATGGAGATCCAAATAACCAAACATAGTCTACAGCCTACTACAGTGAGATGCAGCCATGCACAGCTGTCTTTCCAAACATGGAAAACCATGCCGCTCATGAGTACAGCAACACGTTGTGATATGGCACAATACACTTCTATTGGTCAAATTCGACCCATGTAATCAATTAAGCAATGCCAGACTATCATAAACATGTTTCAAATACATACAGTTCCATTTCCAACCACGAAAACCAATAGGCTACCAAGAAAACCATAATAGAATATATATATTTCTATGATGAAACATATCAATATGTAGCTATACCCAGGGGTGTCATTTGGGTTATTGCATTGGAATTATATTAAATTCTGCAGTAACCGAGTATTCTATCCACTCTCTTCCTATTACATTTACGTCATTTAACAGATGCTCTTATCCAGAGCGACTTACAAATTGGTGCATTCACCTTATAGCCAGTGGGATAACCACTTTACAATATGTATTTTTTCTTTGTTTTTTTTGTTTTTTTGGGGGTGGGGTGGGGTAAGGGTGGGTAGAAGGATTTCTTTATCCTATCCCAGGTATTCCTTAAAGAGGTGGGGTTTCAAGTGTCTCCGGAAGGTGGTGAAACAGTTGCTATTAAATTAATGTTTTTGGACAGAAAAACCTGCGGTTAGGGTAGGAACCTGGGCTGGCTCCTCTGTTCCAAGATCGTCAGGAACAGTCAGAGGTGGAGGGGGCTGTGGAGCCATTATCCTGGCGGCACTTGTGGATGGGTGGGTAGGTTCTGCACACGGTGCTGCTGCTCATCACTTTCCTTCTCCTTTTGGCTTTGTTTGGGTACTTTGGCGAAGCCAATTTCTGATATCCATTGTGGCAGTGGCAGATTAGCTGGTTCGAGCTAGTTAAATAGGCTAAGGCTAATAACACCAACACTTTTTACAGCTAGCTAAGAACCTAACTAAACTCTGTAGTGGTGGGGCGTGAGGCATAGAGTGGGGACATAAAACTAAAACTGAGGGGGCACAAGTTTCAACTGAGGGGCTAAGCCCCCTTTTGCCCCCTTGTGGAGCCGGGCCCGTATCCTTCACAGTTAGCTTGTGAGCAGATTAGGCAGGCAAACAAGTATCCAGTCGATATGAGGAGAGCTAGAGTAATGGCACTTCGTGAGGAAGAGAAGCTAGAATACCCAGAGGGCGGGAGAGTGGCTCCTTTTATGGAAGTGAGGAGCTCACCTCATTCGCCACTCTACCGGTCTGTCTCCAACATACACTTTTGATAGGTACTTTTAAATTAAAATAGTCAAAAAGAAACAAAAATAGCTTCTTAGCCAAGACCAATTTCTCAAGCAAGAATTTTGCTAGGACTGTCTGGGAGTGGTCTGAGAAGGGAGGGGACATTTTTAGACTAGCTGTTATTGGCAGAGAGGTTTGGAACTCTCGTTCTTATTGGTGTCACCAGGCAGGCCAAAACTCCTTCCCAATTGGCTGAATTTTCAGGCGGTCTTTTCAAACAGCTCTTACACTAAACAAGGATTATCATAATTTTCACAATTTCACAGTATTATTCCAACCTCATAGTGTGGAAATATATATAAAACAAAGGAAAATCACGTTGTTTGACTCCACTGGGCCTTTAATTTGAATAAAATGCCACAGAAATCAACAGCAAGCTAGCAAATAGAATGCAGGATTGGAAAACAAAGGAAGCTAAAGCAAATAAATAACAGGGATGGATAGCCAAACGAAGAGCTGAAAATAAATACATTTCTGGAAGAAATTAATAAAGAACAGTTGTTCCTAGGGCCATATTATTCATGCTCTCCACAATCTGTTTAATGATTTTGGCATCGTGGACGCCATCTCTCGATATCTGAGTACCATTTACATCATGTGGTGGTACCCAGTGGTGGTAAAAGTACCCAAATGTCATACTTGAGTAAAAGTAAACATACACTACATGACCAAAAGTATGTAGACACCTGCTCGTCAAACATCTCATTCCAAAATCATGGGCATTAACATGGAGTTGGTCCCCCCTTTGCTGCAATAACAGGCTCCACTCTTCTGGGAAGGATTTCCACTAGATGTTGGAACATTGCTGTGGGGACTTGCTTCCATTCAGCCACAAGAGCATTAGTGAGTTCGGGCACGGATGTTGGGCGATTAGGCCTGGCTCGCAGTCTGCGTTCCAATTCATCCCAAAGGTGTTTGATGGGGTTGAGGTCAGGGCTCTGTGCAGGCCTGTCAAGTTCTTCCACAACGATCTCGACAAACCACTTCTGTATGGACCTCACTTTGTGCACGGGGGCATTGTCATGCTGAAACAGGAAAAGGCCTTCCCCAAATTGCTGCCACAAAGTTGGAAGCACAGAATTGTCTAGAATGTCATTGTATGCTGTAGCATTAAGATTTCCATTCACTGGAACTAAGGGGCCTAGCCTGTACCATGAAAAACAGCCCCAGACTATTATTCCTCCTACACCAAACTTTACAATTGGCACTATGCATTGGGGCAGGTAGCGTTCTTCAGGCATCCGCCAAACCCAGATTCGTCCATCGGCCTGCCAGATGGTGAAGCATGATTAATCATTCCAGAGAACGCGTTTCAATGGCGACGAGCTTTACACCACTCCAGCCAACGCTTTGATTTGTGCATGGTGATCTTAGGCTTGTGTGTTGCTGCTCGGTCATGAAAACCCATTTCATGAAGCTTCCGACGAAAAGTTATTGTCCTGAAGTTGCTTCCAGAGGCAGTTCGGAACTCAGTAGTGAGTGTTGCAACCGAGGACAGACCATTTATTTCAGCTCTCGGCGGTCCCTTTCTGTGAGCTTGTGTGGCCTACCACTTCTCAGCTGAGATATTGTTGCTCCTAGACGTTTCCACTTCACAATAACAGCACTTACAGTTGACCAGGGCAGCTCTTTAATGAACTGACTTGTTGGAAAGGTGGCATCCTATGACGGTGCCACACTCACTGAGCTCTTCAGTAAGACCATTCTAATGGAAATGTTTGTCTATGGAGATTGCATGGCTGTACCTTGACAGAAAATTACTCAAGTAAAAGTGAAAGTCACCCAGTAAAATACTACTTGAGTAAAAGTCTAAAAGCATTTGCTTAGAAGTATACTTAACCCTCCCGTTGTCCTAGGGTCAAAATGACCCGCCACTATGTTGAACCAACTTTCTTTAAGTTTTATATTTTTTGGATCATTTGTGAGAAGGAGGCAGTGAGACTTTCTTTAAAGTCTCACTGCCTCCTTCTCACAAATGATCCCCAAAATATAAAAATTAAAGAAAGTTGGTTCAACACAGTGGTGGGTCATTTTGACCCTAGGACAACGGGAGGGTTAAGTATCAAAAGCAAATGTAATTGCTCAAATATACTTAAGTATCAAAAGTAGTATCAAAGTATCAAATTCCTTATGTTAAGCAAACCAGATGGCACCATTTAAAAATATAATGTACGGATAGCCAGAGGCACACTCCAACACTCAGACATTATTTACAAACTAAGCATTTGTGTTCAGTGAGTCCGCCAGATCAGAGGCAGTAAGGATGACCAGGGATGTTCTTTTGATAATTGCGTGAATTGAACTATTTTCCTGTCCTGCTAAGTATTCAAAATGTAACGAGTACTTTTGGGCTTCAGGGAAATTGAATGGAGTAAAAAGTACATTATTTTCTTTAGGAATGTAGTGAAGTAAAAGTAAAAGTAGTCAAAAATATAAATAGTAAAGTAAAGTAGAGATACCCCAAAAAACGACTTAAGTAGTACTTTAGAGGATTTTTACTTAAGTTGGTCACACCACTGGTGGTACCGTATTAGTGAGTTATGTGCCCTCCTGGAGTATGTGTGTCTGTGCAACATCAACACAAAACACCAGACCAGAGGTAGAGAAAGGCAGCCAAACGGCCTAATTAGTATTTATGTTTCATTTTACATTTACAGGTGTAAAGTTGTAAGTCAGTTGTGACACCCTGGCAAAGCATAATGCCATAATAATATCTTGTCGTGACGTGACTTTCTATAGACCATCTGTAGGGCACTATCCAATTTAAGTGGGATGACAGTTATTTATCGAATCAACTAACTATGTTTAATTGTTACTCAATTAAATTAATCAAGCGTCTGCTAAATGGCATATTATTATATTATTATATTATTATTATTATCATGTAACAATTAACTAATTAGGATTCGGGGCACCACGGAAGAAGTTGTTTAAAGAGTTACCATCTCCTGAATTAAACTCTAAAGGTCTTTACCTATCAATATGTATAAAACAGTCAACGTATTATCAGTCGTCATTCTGAATGGTCGCAGAATTCTTGGATCCGCAAGAACCCCAGCTTTACTTATGATTCAGCACTACACAAATTGGCTTAAATATTTATTTACTTGCTAACTAAATAATAACACAGAATACATAGATACTTAATACATGAGAAAAGGTCCCTAG
Organism: Coregonus lavaretus; assembly: GCF_964263955.1. NCBI lineage: Eukaryota > Metazoa > Chordata > Actinopteri > Salmoniformes > Salmonidae > Coregonus > Coregonus lavaretus. The sequence goes on along the minus strand of NW_028166469.1, from coordinate 168,710 downwards.
CAGACTAAAAACACATGACTGCTTGGTTATCAAAAGAGGGAGGGGTAGATAGGGAGAGGGAGAGGGAGAGACAAAGAGAGAGTCAAACATATCATTGATACATTTGGAAGCTACCCTCAAAGTAATCATTTTTATTTTATTAAATTTTTTTATTTCACCTTTATTTAACCAGGTAAGCCAGTTGAGAACAAGTTCTCATTTACAACTGCGACCTAATACTTTGCTCACGAACCACCGCCCGTTTGGGAGTAAGAAACCAATGAATGTATTTACATGTTTGCCTCTCGTCTATCTCTGTTGACCCAAGCCCTATTGGAAAGGAGGTTTTGGTTGGGTCTTCGCTCAGCTTACTTGTAAGGCTCTGATTGTCTACCAGAGGTCACAATGTCCTTCTTTTTTGTTCTGTGTACTCAGAACAGATACTCGGCGATTGTCTGAGATGGGATTTCCTCCTTCACACCTCGTGTCTTTAGTCAAAGTTCTAGATCACTTTACACGCACAGCTGCAGACTGGCAATGTTCTGGAATAGTAAGTTTATCTTCTTCACCTCGTGTTGAGATTCAACGTTCTAACCATTTCAAACGTGTGGACTACCGTCTCCACACTTTCTGGTCTAGTGTAAATTTAGTTACCAAGGCTTTTTATGCACTCTGGTAAAAGGGGCATTCCTACTTGCTGACACGGTCTCTGAGCTCACTCGGGGCGTGTCTAGTCACCGTACATACAGTGGGGAGTATTTTATACACTGCCGATTTTGCAGGTTTTCCTACTTACAAAGCATGTAGAGGTCTGTAATTTTTATCATAGGTACACTTCAACTGTGAGAGACGGAATCTAAAACAAAAATCCAGAAAATCACATTGTATGATTTTAAAGTAATTCATTTGCATTTTATTGCATGACATAAGTATTTGATCACCTACCAACCAGTAAGAATTCCGGCTCTCACAGACCTGTTCGTTTTTCTTTAAGAAGCTCTCCTGTTCTCCACTCATTACCTCTATTAACTGCACCTGTTTGAACTCGTTACCTGTATATAAGACACCTGTCCACACACTCAATAAAACAGACTCCAATCTCTCCACAATGGCCAAGACCAGAGAGCTGTGTAAGGACATCAGGGATAAAATTGTAGACCTGCACAAGGCTGGGATGGGCTACAGGACAATAGGCAAGCAGCTTGGTGAGAAGGCAACAACTGTTGGCGCAATTATTAGAAAATGGAAGAAGTTCAAGATGACGGTCAATCACCCTCGGTCTGGGGCTCCATGCAAGATCTCACCTCGTTGGACCACAGTCTCAAAGAAAACCATTAGTAACACACTACGCCGTCATGGATTAAAATCCTGCAGCGCACGCAAGGTCCCCCTGCTCAAGCCAGCGCATGTCCAGGCCCGTCTGAAGTTTGCCAATGACCATCTGGATGATCCAGAGGAGGAATGGGAGAAGGTCATGTGGTCTGATGAGACAAAAATAGAGCTTTTTGGTCTAAACTCCACTCGCCGTGTTTGGAGGAAGAAGAAGGATGAGTACAACCCCAAGAACACCATCCCAACTGTGAAGCATGGAGGTGGAAACATCATTCTTTGGGGATGCTTTTCTGCAAAGGGGATAGGACGACTGCACCGTATTGAGGGGAGGATGGATGGGGCCATGTATCGCGAGATCTTGGCCAACAACCTCCTTCCCTCAGTAAGAGCATTGAAGATGGGTCATGGCTGGGTCTTCCAGCATGACAACGTCCCGAAACACACAGCCAGGGCAACTAAGGAGTGGCTCCGTAAGAAGCATCTCAAGGTCCTGGAGTGGCCTAGCCAGTCTCCAGACCTGAACCCAATAGAACATCTTTGGAGGGAGCTGAAAGTCCGTATTGCCCAGCAACAGCCCCGAAACCTGAAGGATCTGGAGAAGGTCTGTATGGAGGAGTGGGCCAAAATCCCTGCTGCAGTGTGTGCAAACCTGGTCAAGACCTACAGGAAACTTATGATCTCTGTAATTGCAAACAAAGGTTTCTGTACCAAATATTAAGTTCTGCTTTTCTGATGTATCAAATACTTATGTCATGCAATAAAATGCAAATGAATTACTTAAAAATCATACAATGTGATTTTCTGGATTTTTGTTTTAGATTCCGTCTCTCACAGTTGAAGTGTACCTATGATAAAAATTACAGACCTCTACATGCTTTGTAAGTAGGAAAACCTGCAAAATCGGCAGTGTATCAAATACTTGTTCTCCCCACTGTAGCTTTTATGAAAACCTATGATCTCGTTAGAAAACTAAAATCACATTCCAATCTTAACAGAAGTACTCTCGTAATTCTCCATACTATATACACAACATTTGGATGTAAACTTGACAGATAAAGTGTGTATACTTTCCAAATTACAGTATTTTTGTTATAACATTTTTAATGACATCACAAAATAATAAACAATATAACATAATTAGTCTTTAGATCCCCACTGACCATTCCAAACATTCGGATGTTAGGAATATTGCTCCAGTGTTTACTTTTTGGACGTAAAAGTTTTGGCGGCAAAAGTATTCTGGAGACAATGCAGATTCCTTTCACCATACTAGAGGGCCAGAGATAGATTCTCCTCCTCTCTAATTTATAGCAGAGTGTTAAGGTGTCAAGACCGGCATAGCTCTCCTTGGTAAGAGGGTCTGGTTGTTGTCAGCCAATAATGAATAACAGTACAATTTGAATACCTCTTATTAAAATAGACATATCTAGATTACAAAGCTGCCAAGCTGATCTGAGGCCTTTGATCCTCACCCAGGAGAGTCATGACAATCTTATAAGTGTTCAATTCCTGGGAGGCTACGAGCCTACAGTATGTTGAAGTCATTATAAGTATCAACCAACAAATGTTTTTTTACATCGTTCTGGATATTAATTCCATTAGAAGCAGGGGAACATTTGTTTTGGAGTGTTGCACACTGGTGGATGATCAGGCAACATGGCGTGTGCATCCATTCGTGGTGTGTGAGAGAGAGAGAACGAGAGAGCGAGAGAAAGAGTCAGAGAGAGAGACAGAGAGACCGAGAGAGACAGAGCGAGAGAGAGAGAGAGAGAGAGAGAGAGAGAGAGAGAGAGAGAGAGAGAGAGAGAGAGAGAGAGCGCTTAAACCCTAAGGTTAGTGTTAGGGTTATGGCTAGAGTTAGGGTTAACCCTAACTACAACCCTATACAAGCTGTTGCATGTCAACAGAGTTGCAGACGATAGTTTGTTGATAGCTTAAGCATCTATAGACCATCTGTAGGGCACTATCCAATTTAAGTGGGAACAAATGTAGGGACAAAGTCTATACTAGCTGTTAGCTCGATGTAGTGTTATGAACAACATTTCTGTTGGAGTACTTTATCAGAACCCTGACTGGAGTTAGAAAAAGGAAGAACAGAGAGCCATTGAGGTTTTGTATCCCTGGCAACGAAAGACTCTGGAATGGAAGGACCAACCAAGTCACAAGGCAGCGCACGAACGAACAGGAGCCGCAAACAATGTGCTGAGGAAAACACTTCCCTCGCCAAACGTAGGACTACATTTCATGAGAGATATAAAATGGAAATGTAAGACCTGGGGTTTGTCATTACCAAGAGGTATAATATTTACTGAACTCCACAGATGACATAATAGCCGTCATTATAGACTCAACTCAGGTCAACTCAGGAGATGTTTTTCATGCCAGCTTTATTCATGTAATGAGGTTTCTTTAGACTCAGCTTTGATTTCTGTGGAGATCCTGCTTACATTCCATCTTGCCATTAAAAAGTAAAGCGAACCCTTTGTAATACAACAAGACATGTTGTTATGAGTTTAACATTATCAGGCTATGAAACACAAAAATACCACAAACATGCACACACGCACACACTCCATACCACTATCTGGGCTATAAAAGAGGGAAAAGCTGTTGCATATTTTTGTGTCAAACTGATTTCCAGGCAAGTAGGTCACCTAAGAGACGTTTCGCCCCATGTTCCAATTCTGTCACCAATTAAAACCATCTAGTGATGCAACTGTCTAACATTCCCGTCTGAAATGGAGAATAAAAAAATCCTGGAAAAATAGAGTTAGGACTTGCCATTTTCATTGAGTAGGGAAGAGAGGGGATAAGAATAGTGTATTTTATTTCTCAATCCCTTAACTGTATAAATACTGTGACTGATTGATTGTTAATGACTTACCTCTGTGACTGCCTGTGGAATCTGAAGCCAATCAAACTCTCATTGGTCGTTTAGACATGCAAACGCACACGTGGGCATATGCCTGCACACACACAAACACAGGCCTCAGTCATAGTTTTTTTACACATAATCAGTAAATGTTAAATAAAATAGATTTATGACATTACGTATACATAATATACATTCTGAGGTCACTGGAGGAAAACCTTTCCAAGTCGACAGAGCAACCCAATGGTTTCTGGGTAATAAATTGGCTCATAAACTACATGGACGAGCTGGAGGATTATGGGTAATGGCTACAATGATTTTATCTGGGTGCTACACTAAGCCTCTCTGTCATCTTTTCTTAGCAGAATCTGCATTTAACATCTGATAGAGATGTATGAAGTGATCTTGACATTGACACAGATACAGTATCTTTACTGTCTCTGTTAAATCACTAATGAAGTCAGGTTTGAAACACTATGATGGATTAATGAGACACCAGACCACTTTGACATCTCCTTCACTGCCAAGTCACAGCTCAGAGCTGCGTTTAGAGTCATTACTTTGAACTGGGATACTTTGGTGAACTCTTTAAAAGCATGAGGTGATTTTCTATTTTTGTCCCTATATGCAAACAGCTGCAAAGGGGTTAGTAGTGTTGGGGAAGCTACACAGTAAAATCACCAGTGTTAAATTCACAGTGTCAAAAGTGATCGACTCCCATAGTTGTTTTAGCAACTGGCAGTGCTGATAACTGGTGTTGCTAAGGTATAACATTTGGGCGGCAGGTAGCTTAGTGGGTAAGAGTGTTGTGCCAGTAACCGAAAGGTCGCTGGTTCTAATCCCCAAGCCGACTAGGTGAGAAATCTGTCGATGTGCCCTTGAGCAAGGGCGTCTGCTAAATGACTGTAAATGTAATTTTATCTATTAGTGTAGACTTTTACTCAGTAAGTGTAAACATCATCACAACCCCGCCCATAAATTCTGTTTCTGCATTCAAATTTCCTATTTTCTCGACGCCAACATTTTAATTTGTTCCGTGCAAAGGTGAGTTTTAAACAATTATTTAACTGATATTATTTAGCTATTTTAATTTAAATACTTGATACTTGGTTGTCAGACTGCAGTGTAACATAAAAAGTCGAACAGTTTTGTTTGAGTGTGTGCAGCTTATGTTAGTGACTTGCGTTTTTGCACATCTTTGCTAGATAGCTAGCATGCTACCTAACTAGCTCGCCCCTGTCCTGTGCAGTTAGTCTGCTCCACGTGGTGGTTCCATGGGCGCGTGTCTCATTTCAGCACCAAGCATTTTTAGCCTCATGCTAGTTTGTTCTCTTTATTTCAGCTGCTTACTATATTTTGAGGACTAATATGATTATATTATAACTGAATTTTCGACTTGTGGGTGATGCTTTTAGATAAATATTGTGGCCATTGAATTGGCAGCTAGCTAGTCTAGCTAACTGCGTTTCCCACTCACTTTATCACCAGTTCATTATGGCGGTCTTGTTAGACTGCTCCTAGAGCATGATAACATAATATAGTGACTAGCTGGAATTATGAGTGTATTTTACTGGACTAATTAGTTGAATAGTCTGTTTGCTGTAGTTTGGGACCTGCTTCAAGTAATATCAGACAAGTTGTGGTCATGATCCAATATTTTCATAATATACTTTGAAATTAGCATTGCTAAGTTAAGGAGTATTGGTGGAAATGTTTGTAGTCATCCTTATGATATGTCATGATTGAAATACAAATGTAATGCTTTTTCATCCATTTTGGCCTTATCTCGTACCATTAACTGCTTTCAGACGTAGTCATTCTGATCAGAGTGAAATTCAATGGTGAACAAAAATACCATAGAATTTTTGACCTGACACTTGAAAACCTTTTGATTGGAGGTAAACTTTTAATTTGTGATTGGAAATAAATGTATTGTTTTCATACATTTACAAGTCAGTCTGATTACTCTTAACATTACGATTGCAATTCTAATTGTAGGTTGTTTGTCATAGCTTTCCTGAAATTTGAGATCCCACTTACTAGTTTATCAGAGGCAAAGCTGTATGATGTGTCTGGAACTGAAAGTGATTGGGATGTGTTTGAGGAGGTGGTGAAACGGACAGATCTTGGTGTTTTCAAGCTCACACTGAACAATGATGCTAAAGGTATGTGCTGGTTTTCAAGTGTTGGTTACTTGTGGCATCACTTTCAATATAAAAATAATAATTTTTACAAATAAAGAGAGTCGCACACTCTATGTATAAACTCCCAGTAATTTATTGGGTAAGAAACCACCAACGTTTCGGCATCACTGTGTAGCAATTTCGGCATCACTGTGCAGCAATTACAGCTGCAAGTCTCTTGGGGTATGTCTCTATAAGCTTGGCACATCTAGCCACTGGGATTTTTGCCCATTCTTCAAGGTAAAACTGCTCCAGCTCCTTCAAGTTGGATGGGTTCCGCTGGTGTACAGCAATCTTTAAGTCATACCACAGATTCTCAATTGGATTGAGGTCTGGGCTTTGACTAGGCCATTCCAAGACATTTAAATGTTTCCCCTTAAACCACAAGGAGTGTTGCTTTAGCAGTATGCTTAGGGTCATTGTCCTGCTGGAAGTTGAACCTCCGTTCCAGTCTCAAATCGCTGGAAGACTGAAACAGGTTTCCCTCAAGAATTTCCCTGTATTTAGCGCCATCCATCATTCCTTGAATTCTCACCAGTTTCCCAGTCCCTGCCGATGAAAAACATCCCCACAGCATGATGCTGCCACCACCACGCTTCACTGTGGGGATGGTGTTCTCGGGGTGATGAGAGGTGTTGGGTTTGCGCCAGACATAGTGTTTTCCTTGATGGCCAAAAAGCTCAATTTTAGTTTCATCTGACCAGAGTACCTTCTTCCATATGTTTGGGGAGTCTCCCACATGCCTTTTGGCGAACACCAAACGTGTTTGCTTATTTTTTTCTTTAAGTAATGGCTTTTTTCTGGCCACTCTTCCGTAAAGCCCAGCTCTGTGGAGTGTACAGCTTAAAGTGGTTGTGACACTCTGGCTCCATGGACTTTATTATTGAGCCAGGGTTGTTCATTTTCCTTGGTTGGGTGTATTTCTATGTTGGGTATTCTGGTTGTTTCATTTCTATGTGTGGTGATTGTTCGTGTTTAGTCATGTGACTCCCAATCGGAGGTAACGAGTGTCAGCTGTCGGCTCGTTATCTCTGATTGGGAGCCATATATATTCTGTGTGTTTTCTCCTGTGTTTTGTGGGTTATTGTTCCTGTTCCAGTGTTCTTAGTTCTGTCGGTGTCACAGAGGACTTCACGTATCGTCTGTTGTTTTGTTTTCTCGTGTGAGTACTTTATTTAATAAAAGTCATGTTCACTCGCAACGCTGCGCATTGGTCCGCTCCTTTAGACGATCGTGACAGAATAACCCACCACAAAAGGACCAAGCAGCGCGTCCAGGAGCAAAGGGTCTGGACATGGGAGGAACTGTTGGACGGTAAAGGGTCCTGGACTTGGGAGGAGATCCTGGACGGTATGGATCGCCGACCATGGAGCGAGACGGTGGAGAGGCGACGGCGAGAGGAGCAACGGCGTCGGCAGAGCCAACATCGGAAGGACGAGAGGCAACCCCAAGAAATTTTTTGGGGGGGGCACATGGCTTGGGCGACGGAGCAGCAGGAGGCTGCCACAAGGCAGAGTCAGAGGGCTGCCAGGTTAAGGGGGCTGACGGAGGCAGAGAAGGGACGGATTCAGTGGGCTACCAGGTCAAGGGGGCTACTGGGTAAAGCAGGGAAGGAAGGTGTTGAGGCACGGCGTGAGGTACTGGGGTGTGTAACCAGTTCGGTCCGGCCCGTTCCTAGTCCCGAGGTGCAGCCAGTAGTGTGTGTTCCCCGTACGGTACGGCCTGTTCCGGTCCCTCGCACTAAGTGTAAGGTGCGCGTCGCCAGCCCGGTTCGGCCTGTTCCTGCCATACGCACCAAGTGTACGGTGCGCGTCGCCAGCCCAGCCCGGCCTGTTCCGGCCACTCGCACCAGGGATACGGTGCGCGTCGCCAGCTCAGCCCGGCCTGTTCCTACTCCACGCACCAGGGATACGGTGCGTTTCGCCAGCACAGCCCGGCCTGTTCCTACTCCACGCACCAGGGATACGGTGCGTTTCGCCAGCCCAGCCCGGCCTGTTCCTACTCCACGCACCAGGGATACGGTGCGCTTCGCCAGCCCGGCCCGGCCTGTTCCGGCCACTCGCACCAGGGATACGGTGCGCGTCGCCAGCCCAGCCCGGCCTGTTCCTGCTCTCCGCACTAGGCGTGAGGTGAGTCCCCAGGGTCCAGCATGCCCTGTTCCGGCTCCCCGCACTAGGCGTTATGGGAGTCCCCAGGGTCCAGCATGCCCTGTTCCGACTCCCCGCACTAGCCCTGAGATGCGTGTCCTCAGCCCGGTACCTCCTGTTCCGGCACCACGCACCAGGCCTACGATGCGCCTCAGACGGCCAGAGTCTGCCGTCTGCCCAACGGGGCCTGAACTGCCTGTCTGCCCAAAGCCTGCAAAGCCGCCCGTCTGCCATGAGCCATCAGAGCCGTCCGCCAGACCGGAGCCGCTAGAGCCTTCCGCCAGACAGGATCAGCCAGAGCCTTCCGCCAGACAGGATCAGCCAGAGCCTTCTGCCAGACAGGATCAGCCAGAGCCTTCTGCCAGACAGGATCAGCCAGAGCCTTCCGCCAGACAGGATCAGCCAGATCCGTCAGTCGGCCATGAGCAGCCAGATCCGTCAGCCAGCCATGAGCAGCCAGATCCGTCAGCCAGCCATGAGCAGCCAGATCCGTCAGCCAGCCATGAGCAGCCAGATCCGTCAGCCAGCCATGAGCAGCCAGATCCGTCAGCCAGCCATGAGCAGCCAGATCCGTCAGCCAGCCATGAGCAGCCAGATCCGTCAGCCAGCCATGAGCCGTCCAGCCAGGATCCGCCAGAGCCGTCCAGCCAGGATCCGCCAGAGCCGTCCAGCCGGGATCCGCCAGAGCCGTCCAGCCGGGATCCGCCAGAGCCGTCCAGCCAGGATCCGCCAGCCAGCCAGGATCCGCCAGAGCCAGCCAGCCAGGATCCGCCATTTAGTCAGGTGCTGCCCCTTAGCTCGGTGTTGCTCCTTATCCTGGTGCTGTCCCTTATCCTGGTGCTGTCCCTTAGCCTGGTACTGCCCCTTAGTCCGGTACTGCCCCTTAGTCCGGTACTGCCCCGTAGTCCGGTACTGCCCCTTAGTCCGATGCTGCCCCTTAGTCCGGTGTTGCCCCTTAGTCCAGGTGGGGTTAGTTGGAGGGTGGTCATTGGGAGGAGGCTACCGAAGCAGGTTGTGACTGTGGTGGGGTGGGGATCACGACCGGGGCCAGAGCCGCCACCGGGGACAGACGCCCACCCAGACCCTCCCCTAGACTGTATGCTGGTGCGCCCGGAGTGCGCACCTTTAGGGGGGGGTACTGTGACACTCTGGCTCCATGGACTTTATTATTGAGCCAGGGTTGTTCATTTTCCTTGGTTGGGTGTATTTCTATGTTGGGTATTCTGGTTGTTTCATTTCTATGTGTGGTGATTGTTCGTGTTTAGTCATGTGACTCCCAATCGGAGGTAACGAGTGTCAGCTGTCGGCTCGTTATCTCTGATTGGGAGCCATATATATTCTGTGTGTTTTCTCCTGTGTTTTGTGGGTTATTGTTCCTGTTCCAGTGTTCTTAGTTCTGTCGGTGTCACAGAGGACTTCACGTATCGTCTGTTGTTTTGTTTTCTCGTGTGAGTACTTTATTTAATAAAAGTCATGTTCACTCGCAACGCTGCGCATTGGTCCGCTCCTTTAGACGATCGTGACAGTGGTCCTATGGACAGATACTCCAATCTCCACTGTGGAGCTTTGCAGCTCCTTCAGGGTTATCTTTGGTCTCTTTGTTGCCTCTCTGATTAATGTCCTCCTTGTCTGGTTCTTGAGTTTTTGTGGCGGCCCTCTCTTGGCAGGTTTGTTGTGGTGCCATATTGTTTCCATTTTTTAATAATGGATTTAATGGTGCTCCGTGGGATGTTCAAAGTTTATGATATTTTTTTATAACCCAACCCTGATCTGTACTTCTCCACAACTTTGTCCCTGACCTGTTTGGAGAGCTCCTTGGTCTTCATGGTGCCGCTTGTTTGGTGGTGCCCCTTGCTTAGTGGTGTTGCAGACTCTGGGGCCTTTCAGAACAGGTGTATATATACTGAGATCATGTGACAGATCATGTGACACTTAGATTGCACACAGGTGGACTTTATTTAACTAATTATGTGACTTCTGAAGGTAATTGGTTGCACCAGATCTTATTTAGGGGCTTCATAGCAAAGGGGGTGAATACATATGCACACACCACTTTTTCCGTTATTTATTTTTTAGAATTTTTTGAAACAAATCATATTTTTCATTCCACTTCACCAATTTGGACTATTTTGTGTATGTCCATTCCAAATCAAATCTAATCAAATTTTATTTGCCACATGCGCCGAATACAACAGGTGTAGACATTAACGTGAAATGCTTACTTACAGCCCTTAACCAACAATGCATTTATTTTTTTATAAAAAAGTACAATAAAACAAAAAAGTGTTCAGAAAAAAAGAGCAGAAGTAAAATAAAATAACAGTAGGGAGGCTATATACAGGGGGGTACCGGTGCAGAGTCAATGTGCGGGGGCACTGGCAAGTTGAGGTAGTTGAGGTAATATGTACATGTGGGTAGAGTTAAAGTGACTATGCATAAATAATTAACAGAGTAGCAGCAGCGTAAAAAGATGGGGTGGGGGTGGGGGGTAGTGCAAATAGTCCAGGTAGCCATGATTAGCTGTTCAGGAGTCTTATGGCTTGGGGGTAGAAGCTGTTGATATTTGGTGATCTGGTACAGAAAGATGATAAATACTGGCAGCTGCTTCTGTTACTACTACAAATTGTCAATATTGTGTTTTCTCCTATACTAACAGAGGGCATTACTATCTATCTGAAGCACTTAATTGCTGAACATCATAGGCTTTTCAAGTATTTGTTTCCTGATAGAAATCTGTTACCGAAACACCACTTCATGATACATTATCCTCGTTGTATAAGGAATATTGGCCCATTCTTCACTCGTGGTGTATGCGCTACGAGGCAAAACATAATTTCTTTAAAATACAACTGAAGAGTTTTAAGAATGTCACTATGACCTTAGCCAAGAAACACCAAAATTACATGGCATATAATTGGGAAACGTTCAGCCAGAATAGACTAGCTATAGGTCCAGGAAAGATGTTGAGGCTCAATGACCTGAAAGAAGGTGTCACGTTCGTTGAATGACGGGTCAGACCAAGGCGCAGCGTAATATACGTACATGTTTATTAACTTATAAACACAACGACAAAACAACAACCGAAACAAAACGTGAAGTCCAAGGTAGAACACACAACATACCGTACCAGGAACAAGATTCCACAACTACACAGTGCCAATAGACTGCCTAAGTATGATCCCCAATCAGAGACAACGAGCGACAGCTGCCTCTGATTGGGAACCACACCGGCCAACATAGATCCACACATACTAGATCGACAACATAGAATAAACACAATATATATACACACCCTGACTCAACATATACGAGTCCCCTGAGTCAGGGCGTGACAGTACCCCCCCCCCCCCCCCCCCCCCAAAGGTGCGGACTCCGACCACACAACCTTCACTTAACAGGGTAGGGGCCGGGTGGGCATTCCGCGGATCCGGCTCCGGGCGTGACGACCTCATACTCTCGGCGCGCTACTTCCCCTCTCCTTCCTCCCACGATACGCCAGGCCCTGTCTGGACCCTGGTGTGGGAGACCCCGAACCTGGAGAGGGGGGGGGGGGGTACTGTCACGCAGACGGAGCTAGACTAGGCACCGGTGGACCGGACTGCTCTGGCTCCGGAGTGGAGCCGCTGACCGGAGCTGGATCTGGCACCGGTGGAGCGGACTGCTCTGGCTCCGGAGTGGAGCCGCTGACCGGAGCTGGACGTGCTCGTTCCACCGGTGCCGGACGAGGCACCGGTGGAACGAGCACGGGCCGTGCCGGACTGGACACACGCACCACTGATCTGGTGCGAGGAGCAGGCACGGGCCGGACCGGACTAGGAACACGCACCACTGCCTTGGTGCGAGGAGCAGGAACGGGCCGAGCCGGGCCGGACTGGTGACGCGCACCACTATCTTGGTGGGGGAGCAGTCACGGGCCGTACCGGACCACAAGCTTGGTGCGAGGAGCAAGAACAGGCCGGGCCGGACTAGGGACGCGCACCACTGGCTTGGTGCGAGGAGCAGGAACAGGCCGGACTGGTGACGCTCACCACTGGCTTGGTGCGAGGAGCAGGAACAGGCCGGGCCGGACTAGTGACGTGCACCACTGGCTTAGTGCGAGGAGCAGGAACAGGCCGGGCCGGACTGGTGCGAGGAGCAGGAACAGGCCGGGCCGGACTGGCGATGCGCACCACTGGCTTGGTGCGAGGAGCAGGAACAGGCCAGGCCGGACTGTGGAGGCGGACTGGAGATCTGGAGCGGAGAGCTGGCACAACCCGCCCCGGCTGAACGCCCACCCCCGCACAGCACGTGCGAGGCATCAGCACAGGACGCACTGGGCTGTGCACGCGCACTGGCTATACAGTTCGTAGAGCTGGCGCAGGATATGCGGGACCGAGGAGGCGTACTGGAGACCAGGAGCGTTGAGCCGGCACACCCCGTCCTGGCTGGATGCCCATCTTCGCACGGCACGTGCGTGGTGCAAGCACAGGACGTACAGGACTGTGCCGGCGCACTGGCGACACAGTACGTAGCTCCGCATAACCCGGAGCCTGCCCAGTCATACGCTTCCTCGCGTGAGTATGGGGAGTTGGCTCTGCTCTGACACTAGGCTCCGCCAACCACCCCGTGTGCCCCCCCAAAAATTTTTTATTGGGGCTGCTTCTCGGCTTCCTCCTCGACCGGCCTCCTCCGTGTTGCCGTTGCACCTCTCCTGCCTGGGCATCTACCTTAGCCCATGGTCCTCTCCCTGCAAATATCTCTTCCCATGACCACAAATTGCCCACCTGTGACATGGCTATTCGCTCCGCCTGGGCACGCTGCTTGGTCCTCGTTTGGTGGGATCTTCTGTCACGTTCGTTGAATGACGGGTCAGACCAAGGCGCAGCGTGATATACGTACATGTTTATTAACTTATAAACACAATGACAAAACAACAACCTAGATCCACACATACTAGATCGACAACATAGAATAAACACAACAAAGAATATACACACCCTGACTCAACATATACGAGTCCCCTGAGTCAGGGCGTGACAGAAGGCCATGAGTTTGCTACCAAGTTGAATGTCTCAGTGCACACAAATGTTTTGTCAGTTAAATGGGTAAAGCACCATGGTGCAGAATATAATCTTGATTTGGTCATATGTGGTGAAATAGTCATTGAAATGCCAGTGTTCTACAAAATTAAGACTATTGTTCTGAAAGAGGAAAATGTTTTTTTGGTTGGGTCAGCTCTTGAAACATTATGTTTTGATGATAGTCCACCATGCAAGGTATTTCATGTAAATTACATAATGTACCACAAACCTTTTGATTTGCTCATGTCATTTTTTGACTACAATGTCCCCTACTGTCACTTGATAACAGTTTAAGCCAGGGCTGAGACTTATGGTTAGGTTGTGAGAAACAAATAGGTTTTTAATGTAAATGTCATAATTTTCCAACGAACCTATTGATTTGCTCATGTCATATGGAGCAAGGGATTCTTTTGACTACATTGTACTGTCACTTGATAACAGTTTAAGCCAGGGTTTAGACTTATGGTTTGGTCATAATAAACATAGTTGAATGGTGAAACAGCTTTGCTTGAGTTTATTGTGAAATTCCAAGTGCTTTTACAAAATATAATTTCCATTTACATGGGAGAAGATTAAATAAATTAACACTGAATAGAGTAAACGCATTTTTACTCTAATAGGAGTCACCCTAGATCAACACTAATGAGTGTCACTATAACACTCAAAGTGTTGATTACCTCTTAGTGTTAAATTTGATCAACACCGGCCAGTGTAGTGCAGTGTTAACTTTTTGCACTCCTCAGTGTTAAATCAACACTAGAAATGTAACACTTTGATCAGTGTATTTTTTACTCTGTGTAGAGTGGCACCATATGTACTCGCTGACAGTGTTAAATTAACACTTAAAGTGTTGATTTAACACTTTCAAATTTACTGTGTACTCTGAAAGTATAGTTTACCAGGCCACCAATTACTTCAGAAGTTGAGCTATACTAAAGCTACCCTTAAATATAGTTTACTTAACTAAAGTTACTTTGAAAAAGTAGTTCACTACATCCAAACTACTTTGTGAAAAATTATCATATGTAAATCTGAAATGACATTTTCAAAAACAGATCACTTTGGGGTCATATGTTCACAGAATGTTTAAGTTAGCATAATTAACACAAAAGCAAAGTTTCAGGTGAGAAGTAGGCAGGTCTGATGCTGAAAAAGAAAGGAAATTATTGCCTACTTCACACATATCTAATTTTATTTTAGCAAAAAAAGTAGTGTATAGTTCCAGTACAAAAAAGTAATTAACTACTGACAACATTACCTAGATTATAATTTAGTTAAACTACCACCACCAAGCTAATGCAAAATGTAGTTAAATTACTAGTTCCCAACACTGAAGGTTAGTGCTTTTTATCTATTCGATCTATTATCTAAATAGGAATTTGTTCTTCCTCATTTTCCTCCTCCTCTTCTTCCTCTTCCCTGTCTGCTCTCTCTTTCCTTTGATCAGCTGATCAGAAGGAGAGATTTAAGACTGGTTTAATGAGCATCATAAATCAATGCAGCGAGCAAGAGGCAAACGATGTTAACCAGGCTACACTCTTAGAAAGAATAGTGCTATCTAGAACGTAAAAGGGTTCTTCGGCTGTCCCCATAGGAGAACCCTTTGAATAACTATTTATGGTTCCAGGTAGAACCCTTTTGGTTCCATGTAGAAGATTTTCCACAGAGGGTCCTACATGGAATCCAAAAGGGTTCTACCTGGAACCAAAAACGGTTCTTCAAAGGGATCTCCTATGGGGACAGCCGAAGAACCCTTTTGGAACCCTTTTTTCTAAGAGTGTAGAAGTCTAAGGTTCACAGGGAGAGAGGATGATGGCTTAAGAGAGGGAGGAGGGAGAAGGAAAAAGAGAGAGAGGGATGAGAGAGACAGATACAAGGAGAGAAGAGAGAGATGCTGAGGAAGAGAGAATGGGGGAGAAGGGGAGAAAGGGAGAAATGTATCGTTAAATAGAATGTTTAAATGACCACAGAACTGATCCTGGCAGTGAGACCCCATTCCCTACATGAGGCCATTCGACCCAGAGCCCAATTATCCACACTGTGCTGCTTTGAACTAGCAGCTGCTTTAGTGTTGTATTGAATGTAATGTAATGAGTGTAGCAGACAACTACAGTAGATGACAATTAATAGCCAATAGCCTGGGCCTTCTGCCACCAACTAGGCATCTATTCCGGGTTGTCAGTCGCTGAGCCAAAGACTGAAAACTACAGCTACCACATGTCTTCAAGTCTCACCCTTACAAAAACAAATAAGTTAAATTTGTAGTTTCACATGTGAAATGGCTGTTTTCACATGTTGAACTCAAATTTCATGTATTAAATGTATTACATTTAGAGTTCACATGTTAACACCACCTTTTCACATGTGAGGAGAATAACATGTTTTCACCTCACATGTGAATTGCAAGTTCACATTTGAAACATAGCCATTCAACAGCCAAATCACATTTGCAGTTTCACATGTAAAAAAAACTCTGCATGTGTAAATCTCACTTTCACATGTAGAACTGCAAGTTCGCATGTGAAAAACAATCACATGTGAAAATCACATTTGCTGTTTCACATGTAATAAAACGCCACATGTGTAAATCTCACTTTCATATGTGGATTTGCAAGTTCGCAATGTGGAAAGGTGGTGTTAACATGTTGCAGTAGCAATTTGTTCACATGTGGAATTGCAAATTCTGTAATGCCATACTGTAAAAGGTTACTTAGCATACCTGAGTATAATAATTCAAGTGAGTTAAAAATAATTATTTCATATTTCTGAGCCATCAACTACTTTATTAATGTAGTTCTCCTCCATGGTGTTGCATTGATATACATGTATACTTTGCGCTACCACTAGGGAGAGGCATTCGGAGCTGGGAAAAGCTGGGACCGAAAGACTCATAAACAGCTTCCATCTCCAGTCCATCAGACTGTTAAACAGTCACCACTAGCCGGCCTCCGCCCAATTTTTTGTTTTCACGTGACATTTTTCACGTGATTTGATCACACGTGAAACATTTACATGTGGAAAATCCATCTGAAACGTCACGTGTCTGAAAAAACAAAAACAAAAAAATACATTATTCTTCTTCATATGTGACATTTTTCATACAAGTTTTTTCTTACGTATGTTTGTTCATTTGTTAATGTTTTTCTTTTCTTGTAAGGGCAGGCATAGTTAGGTTACTCGCCATTTGAACATTGTTCAGCAAAAGACCTGCACTACACTTGTACTGGGCCAAATTACTTGTTTATTCTGTTGCTTCATTATTATTATCGTCAGCTTCTGAGATAAATACTCTGGTATGTCATCGTACCAGTCCGTGCCAGAAGAAACCCTACAATATCACAAGTCACAAGCTGTTTTCTTGATATAGTCAAAACACAGTTTTGACAGTGGCCTCTACCTTTGACAAGTTTATTGTTTTTGGAAGCAATTGTTACACATCTTAATCCTCCAAATGTTGGCGATCACGATCATGATGTTCGACGATGTTTCGGCGAGGTAATCAATAAAGTGATGAAAATATTTACACTGCCTTGACAATCAAAGTTCAAAGTGATGCCTCTCTTCATATGTTCCCTCATGGTTTCCCTGGCAACAAACAAGGTAAACAATCATAGACAGAACAATGAAGGCCTAAGATGACCTCGGAATCTAACACTAAACATTCTTTGAACAGAGCATAATGTTCACCTGTTGATGATCACTGACTCTACTCGCTCCTCTGTTCTTGTTCTTTTCCAACCACTGTAAAATAAATATATTCTTCTGTTGTAATCTGTATCCCCTCCCCCCCTTCTCACAGCTGGATGAGAGAAGACGTGCTCACTTGGAGGGTTCTCTTTCCGTTCTCTGTCTCATCACATCTCTTCAGCTAATTCCTCCTTTCTTTATTTGGACTCTAAAAACAACCATTATACTGCTTCAGTGGGCCGACACATTAGGTGAGTTAGATGACAGTTATTTCATTAAATGAACCCACTTCTTTGAAAGGAAGTGTAGCCAGAGCACTTATTCACTTTAGTTTTTTTCAACATTGTTACTGTCAAACTTTATCTTATCTAACTCTCCATTGATCTGAAGAGAGAGAGAATTTCATTCTCAGTATGGGACCATGGGATGGAATGTGTTCAGTATGGGAGAGTGGATAACCCTAGCTGTGGGTTAAATGTGTTCCAAGTGGATTGTGTGCTTTATTCTCAACAAGATCTCAGGGTCTGACTTCAGTATTCAATGTTTGTCCTGAGGGGAAAAACATCCAAACTTAACTGTTAAATTTAGGCATTCATTCCGACTGTTTAATGCTAGAACTGCCACAGGCCAACGGCCACTGATGTTTGATTTCGTAAATAAAAGAAATCAGACAAGAAAAGCAACTTCCTGCTCCTTCCCTGACTTTTCCTAAATGTTTGTATTTTACATTGCTAATTTGTCCGAATTTTGAAATCACAAACGGATAAGTATTTAGACCCTTTTTACCTGTTTTTTCCCCACACCTATTCCCAACTTAACCCGCTAAGACAATGTGCTATAAGACGATGGGACCCAGCCATGTGCTTATGCGTCTCTCTCTCCTCACTGAATGAATGACAAATGGATGAATTAAATCAAATCAAATCACATTTTATTTGCCACATGCGCCAAATACAATTGTCTTTGACAATTTTGAGGGCCTTCCTCTGACACCGCCTGGTATAGAGGTCCTGGATGGCAGGAAGCTTGGCCCCAGTGATGTACTGGGCCGTACGCACTACCCTCTGTAGTGCCTTGCGGTCGGAGGCCAAGCAGTTGCCATATGATGCATATGATGCAACCAGTCAGGATGCTCTCGATGGTGCAGCTGTAGAATTTTTTGAGGATCTGAGGACCCAAACAGGACGCCCGGCAATGTTCTCTAGAGGGGTACTTATAGGCTGAAAGGCCAGGCGGTTCTAGTGTTAAGGTAAGGGTTAAGGTTTGGGATAGGGTTTTAAACATATTATTTTTTTAACGAGTGCCTTAGTTGTGTGCGTGTCAGCTGTTTGTTCACCCGCACCCACCCGCAATTGCTAATAACCCATCCTCAACCGCCCGACTATATGTGATAAGTGGAAATCTGAGGCCTGCACCCAACCCTACACCACAAATATAGAAAATGCGCTACAGTCAAAGACGGCAGAACGATTTTTTGACAGGGTGGCTTATTTTTTTAGCCTGATTTAGATATGTTTCTGCTTATATTTTCCAACATTTTGCTAGGCTATTTGTTAGTCAACTTGTCTATAATTAGATACATGCAGCTTCTCTTCTGTCATTATATGTTGCCCTGCAAGACTAAAGAAACCCTTGCTTACCAGAATAATGTAAAAGATCGATAGAATTAATGCTGCAATCTAGTTGACATTGGTAAAGTCTTCTCTGTCATCTTTCGGGGAGCAAAGACGTTAAAGGACTGGAGAGAAAACACAGTAACGCAAAAAAATTCCAAATTACATCATAATATTAGCTTTTATTATGCTTCCATAATGAACACATTGCATTCTCTCAAGAGACAGAAATAAATAAATAATATTTCTCCACTCCTGTTCCCAAGTCAAAATGTTGCCTATATTTGGTGTGTCGTTTTACTGCAAGAAATGCTTAATTCTGCATGAGTTAATATTAAGGCTATGTGAGAGGTTATAGACCTACAGTCAGTGTCCAGATTTCAGTTTCCATTTAACCCATCTAAAAAGTAGGCTACAGTTCCCTTGACATGCCATAGGCCTATTTGAAGTCCCGTCTTGTAACTGTCGAATTTGTATAGCACCTCACAATCATCACACATAACATAGCCGGCACTGCTATCATCCTCTTTGACCACTTCACCAAATCTTTTCCAAACATTACTTTTCTGGCCCTCCCTCTTTATTTTCAACTCTCCTTTCACAACTGTTGTCTTATTGAATTAAACTTCGAAAATGTCAGTTTTGCCTCCGTGGACTTTTTCTGCCCTTTCCCAAAAGCATTATTTGGCGATTGACTGTGTAGGCTATTTGGCACGCATACAGTTAAAACCAAAATATTAGATGTATGCACTAATACCACATAGCCTAAAATATCGAAAGAAAAGCCTCAATGTAGACTATATAAATTGCGCAATAATTATATTTTTATGGGTTTTTTAAGGTATTGTTTCTCTTTATTCAACCCCCTGGTTATGAGTCAACCCGCGCACCACTAGATGCCCATAATCCTCAGAGCTGTAGCTCGAGGTTCAAGTCCTTCCTCTATCCCCATCCACAACGCCCTAGCAAGACGCGACCCTACTAGATGGTAATAGGGGCTCACGTTGCACCTAGTGGACGGTATTGAAGGCATCTTCTGACGTCATGGGGACCTGGACAAACCTCGAATACTGAAGTGTATCTGATGTGACCTGGCTGGTTATTCTAAAGGAATTAATGCATGCCCCTGGGCGACTGAGTTTCACTGCTCTTGTACTGTTTTAAAGTATCAGCCAGAAGTGTTGGTACTGTAGGAAGTGTTGATGAAGGCTTGGTTTGTGAAAATTCAAGAGATTCTGCGTTCCCTTTGGATTATATAAATTATAATTGATTAATTGATCCCATATTACAGTATCATTAATCAGTCATTGAGTTCATTCCTTTGGTTTTCCAGATCTCCCTGGGTCCAATGGCCCCAGAATACAAGTAATTTCACAGATGGTGTTCCACCTCAGTCCAGTGAACTGTGGTCCAGTGGCCAGTGACTCAAGGGCTAGGGATTTACTGCGTGTGACTGAAACAGGATCAACTAGCTATTTCTGTTACAGGAATACAATACAGGATTATCTCAACATGAACATCACCAGACAGGTCAGATCTCCAACACACCACACCCTGATTGTGATCATATAAACACATAATGGAAAAAATGCTATCAACTTCAGGTAAGCACAGAATCTGACATCTACTCCTATTTCTAAAGTGTACTTCAGTGTATAAATGCTTTAACAGCAGTATTGGCAAGGTTAAAGGATGATCTCTCTTCCTTCCTTCCCTCTCTTCCTCCTTCTCCCTTTACCTCTGTCTAGCTCTCCCTCTCTCCATCCCAGACTTGCATCATCTAATGTCATTACCATCCCAAGTCCAATATTCTGCATGTTGCTGGTGAAGCAGTATTGGTTGGGAAAATCAGACACATAGACAGAGAAAATTGCTTTGCTCTCCTGCAGATATTTGGCACTTGAGTGTAGGCAACTTGGGGCCACAGTAGCATCTTCCATTCCCGACACACACACACACACACACACACACACTCTGTGCTCTCTTGGACAATATTTATCTAGCGAACCACCGTGACATTCACCCCCAGCTGATGTACGACCTAGTACACTTGAACAAACAGAGTGTCAAGTGTTTTCTTGGAAAGTGAAAGAAATTGCTCTGGGACAAAGCAAAAACCAAAATAAGAGGAACTCTGCCATACATCCTCCAAGATCACGACCACCAGCCCCCACCCAGAGAGACCAGCTCCACCCTACACAACCAGGCCCCATCCAGAGAGGCCAGCTCCACCCTGCACCATCGGGCCCCCTCCAGAGAGGCCAGCTCGACCCTACACAACCAGGCCCCATCCAGAGAGGCCAGCTCCACCCTGCACCATTGGGCCCCCTCCAGAGAGGCCAGCTCGACCCTACACAACCAGGCCCCATCCAGAGAGGCCAGCTCCACCCTGCACCATCGGGCCCCCTCCAGAGAGGTCAGCTCCACCCTACACCATCGGTTCCCATCCAGACGGGCAAACACCACCCTGCACCACCGGGCACCTTGCAGAGAGGCCAGCTCGACCCTACACCACCAGGCCCCATCCAGATAGGCCAGCTCCAGCCTGTAACGTCGAACCCCTTCCAGAGTGGACAGCAACCCCCCACCCCACTACCCACCATGCTAACAGGACAACACCCCAATTAGAAGAGATTGGGGTTTGTTATTATCAGAAATAGAATTATTAGAAACACAGCCTATTATCATTATGAGTTCAGTTTTATATAAGCTACCCAGGAAAGGGTTAAAGTTAGCTCACATAAATATATGTAGCCTCAGAAACAAAGTCCATGAGATTAGTAATTAGATCATCTTAGATAATATTAAAGCTGCAATATGTAACTTTTTGGGCGACCCAACCCAATTCACATAGAAATGTGTGTTATAGATCTTCCATTCTCATTGAAAGCAAGTCTAAGAAGCAGTATATCTGTTCTATGTGTGCTATTTATATGCTTCCCATTCTTAAGATTTGTTTTTTACATTTTACATTTTAGTCGACGCTCTTATCCAGAGCGACATACAGTTAGTGAGTGCATACATTTTTCATACTGGCCCCCTGGGGGAATCGAACCCACAACCCTGGCGTTGCAAGCGCCATGCTCTACCAACTGAGCTACCAACTGCGTCTTTTACTATTGGTTTTGTACACCAGCTGCAAACAGCTGAAAATACAATATTTTTGGTTATGGAAAATATATTTCACAGCGATTTAGATGGTACAAGGATTCTCTACACTATACTTGCTTGTTCTGTCACATAAACTGAAATTAGGCTAACTATTAGAACTTTAGCAACCAGGAAATGGCGGAGCATTTCTACATAGTGCATCTTTAAGTTTAGTTTTTGCGTCTTTTACTTTCAGTTTTGAACACCAGCTTCAAAACGCTGAAAATACAATATTTTTGGTTATTGAAAATATATTTCACAGCGGTTTAGATGGTACAATGATTCTTTACACTGAGTGACCCATCCGTGTACCGTTCGCTCAATCAACATCCAAACTTAAATAACGAAGATGATAATCATTTGGACTGCATTAATTAATTTTTCTATGTCATCCACAAGATTGAATTATTAAACAGAGACAATGTGGGCGTGGAAAAGAGGGTCTGCCACAGGATATTTGTGCTAAGCATTTTCAAAGTAAAAGCTGTGTGACTAACGCTTGAACTTTACCTGACTATCGCTCCAGCTAGCTAGCTTTCACCATTAGTTATAAAAGGGCCACCAACAAGTAACATTTGTGTACTTGTGTTATTTATTTTATTGTATTTTTTGCTCATCTTTGTCAAAGATGTCAACATTTTTGGACCTGACTATATTTTATCTTGACTTGAAGTTGTTTGACTTGAACTTGTTAGTTTTGTTAATATGTTAAAATGTTCGTTAATATGTTAAATGTGTTTAGATGTTGTTGTTATGTTGTTTATATATTACTATATTTTATCTTGAAGTTGTTTGACTTGAACTTGTTAGTTTTGTTAATATGTTCAAATGTTTGTTAATATGTTAAATAATACTAATAAGCTATTTAGCAGACGCTTTTATCCAAAGCGACTTACAGTTATGTGTGCATACATTTTTACGTATGGGTGGTCCCGGGGATCGTACCCACTACCCTGGCGTTACAAGCGCCATGCTCTACCAATTGAGCTATAGAGGACCACAATGTGTTTAGATGTTGTTGTTATGTTGTTTGTATGTTCCAATAAAAACATTTCATTGTTAGTAAATGCAATGCACTCTCTAAATTGATGAATCATTGAACATCTTTACCAGCTGTCTGATTTAATTCATTGATATTTGTTGGGAGTATACATGACAATATCGCTAGGAAATCAGGGCAGCAAAGTTATCCAAACAATAGCATTACGTTCACTTATAACTTTATTCGTCCAAATTTATGGGGTGATCACATCAGAGCCAAAGCAAAGTAGCAGTTACTGAAATAAAGTTACTGGATCAAGTTACTGGATCAAGTTCTTTAACAGAAGTAAAGCATGGAAAATATACTAGACGTTAAATAATATATTTTATTTTATTCACACCAACTGACATACCTGGAGCTCTTGTGACTGCCATATCAACAGAGTTGACTGGAATTTGTTTCAGTGCAGCTCATACAAACAAAAACAGTAGACACTAAAAACAGTATCACAAAATAAAATCCAAAACATCCATAAAATCATTCATATTAATTGATGATCTCGAGGGCCTCTGTACATACTAGCGACAAGTGCTAACCAGAATAGTATTTTCCTCACTGAAGTGCCTGTGAGAGGAAGCTACTAGACTACTGAGACACAGCCAGTGTCTCCTCAAGGTGAGCAGGTGTTGAAGGTGCCCCCCAGGGGTCGGCAGGAGGCAAAGGGGGAGAGGTCCTTGTGGGCGAACATGAAGATGTGGCTCAGTTTTTTGTAGTAACAGGAACTGCAAGAAGTCGGCCATCATGGCGTGGAGCTCCGGTTGCTGCCACAGGTACGAGGCATGCTCCACTTTCAACTCCTCCTGTAACACACACACACATCAGGTCAGGTTGGAAATGTAAGGGTTAGTGGTTTAAGAGTAAGGGGCTAAGGTGAGAGCAGGGGGTAATGGTAGGGTGTAGGGAAAGACTAATATGTCACCTTTCTGTCTAGAAACTTGGAGTGCATCTGCATATCCTTCTCCCACACCAGACAACCTCTTCTCAAAGCTTACCATCGCTCACTTCTGACACACAACACACAAACATGTAAATAGGGGAACATTACCAATAGTGTATGTGTGTGTGTACCTGTGTGTATTTGGGGCAGGAGCAGCAGGAGCCTCATGTTGACGGGAGAGCCCACCTGCACTCTGTTCACCAGGTGCCTAAACAGGAAAAGGATATGACATCACACAGGGAGAAAGAGATGGCATCAGCAATGCTATTTTTTATATTAAAGAACAAGTTCACTACTGACTTTCAGAATGCATATACAAAAGGGCACTCAACTGCTACTGCACTGACTCAGATGATTGATGATTGGCTAAAATAAATGGATAATAAGATAATAGTTGGAGCTCTATTGCTAGATTTCAGTGCAGCCTTTGATGTTATTGATCATAAATTGTTATTGAAGAAATTCACTTGCTATGGCTCTACATCACCTGCCATCATATGGTTGGAGTTATTTATCCAATATAACCCAGAGAGTGTTCTTCAATGGAAGCTTCTCTAACATCAGATATGAACGTGCGGTATTCCTCAGGGCAGTTGCCTTGGGCTGTTACCCTTCTCTATTTTTACAAATGATTTGCCTTGTCTTACAAGAAGCTAAAATGGCTATGTATGCTGATGATTGCACACTCTACACATCAGCACCTACAGCCAGTGACCTCACTGAGATGCTTAGTTACAGTCAGTGTCAGAATGGGCAATTGACACAAAACTGGTCTTCAATGCATCTAAAACCAAAAGCATGGTATTTGGTTCAAAGTATTCTCTTAGACCTAAACCTGAGAGTGTGACCATTGAACAAGTTGAAGAAGCTGAACTCCTAGGAGTAACATTGGATGGTCAGTTATCATGGTCAAGTCATATTGACAAAGTTGTTGTGAAGATGGGGAGCACACATAAAATGATAGTCTGTTATAACATTTACATTTACGTCATTTAGCAGACGCTCTTATTAAGAGCGACATACAGTTAGTGAGTTCATACATTATTTTTTTTAATATATTTTTTTCATACTGGCCCCCTGTGGGAATCGAACCCACAACCCTGGCGTTGCAAACGCAATGCTCTACCAACTGAGCCGGCCATTCCCTCCCCTACCCTGGACGACGCTGGGCCAATTGTGCGCCGTCACATGGGTCTCCCGGTCGCGGCCGGCTACGACAGAGTTCTGCATTTTTGACACAAAGATCAACTTTGATCTTGTCCCATCTTGACTACTGTCCGGTAAAATGGTCAGGTGCAGCAAAGAAAGACCTAGCAAAGCTGCAGCTGGCTCAAAACAAAGCAGCACGTTTTGCCCTTAACTGCTCACACATAAATAACATTAACAACATGCATGATATTCTTTCATGGTTGAGGAGAAATTGACTACTTCTCTTCTAGACCTTTTAAGAAATATTTGTGTGTTGAAAATGCCTAACCACTTGTATAATCTACTTGCATACACTTCAAATAGACATACAGTGGGGGGAAAAAGTATTTAGTCAGCCACCAATTGTGCAAGTTCTCCCACTTAAAAAGATGAGAGAGGCCTGTAATTTTCATCATAGGTACACGTCAACTATGACAGACAAATTTAGAAAAAAAATCCAGAAAATTACATTGTAGGATTTTTTATGAATTTATTTGCAAATTATGGTGGAAAATAAGTATTTGGTCACCTACAAACAAGCAAGATTTCTGGCTCTCACAGACCTGTAACTTCTTCTTTAAGAGGCTCCTCTGTCCTCCACTCGTTACCTGTATTAATGGCACCTGTTTGAACTTGTTATCAGTATAAAAGTCACCTGTCCACAACCTCAAACAGTCACACTCCAAACTCCACTATGGCCAAGACCAAAGAGCTGTCAAAGGACACCAGAAACAACATTGTAGACCTGCACCAGGCTGGGAAGACTGAATCTGCAATAGGTAAGCAGCTTGGTTTGAAGAAATCAACTGTGGGAGCAATTATTAGGAAATGGAAGACATACAATACCACTGATAATCTCCCTCGATCTGGGGCTCCACGCAAGATCTCACCCCGTGGGGTCAAAATGATCACAAGAGCGGTGAGCAAAAATCCTAGAACCACACAGGGGGACCTAGTGAATGACCTGCAGAGAGCTGGGACCAAAGTAACAAAGCCTACCATCAGTAACACACTACGCCGCCAGGGACTCAAATCCTGCATTGCCAGACATGTCCCCCTGCTTAAGCCAGTACATGTCCAGGCCCATCTGTAGTTTGCTAGAGTGCATTTGGATGATCCAGAAGAGGATTGGGAGAATGTCATATGGTCAGATGAAACCAAAACTCAACTCGTCGTGTTTGGAGGACAAAGAATGCTGAGTTGCATCCAAAGAACACCATACATACTGTGAAGCATGGGGGTGGAAACATCATGCTTTGGGGCTGTTTTTCTGCAAAGGGACCAGGTCGACTGATCCGTGTAAAGGAAAGAATGAATGGGGCCATGTATCGTGAGATTTTGAGTGAAAACCTCCTTCCATCAGCAAGGGCATTGAAGATGAAACGTGGCTGGGTCTTTCAGCATGACAATGATCCCAAACACACCGCCCGGGCAACGAAGAAGTGGCTTCGTAAGAAGCATTTCAAGGTCCTGGAGTAGCCTAGCCAGTCTCCAGATCTCAACCCCATAGAAACTCTTTGGAGGGAGTTGAAAGTCTGTGTTGCCCAGCGACAGCCCCAAAACATCACTGCTCTAGAGGAGATCTGCATGGAGGAATGGGCCAAAATACCAGCAACAGTGTGTGAAAACCTTGTGAAGACTTACAGAAAACGTTTGACCTGTGTCATTGCCAACAAAGGGTATAGAACAAAGTATTGAGAAACTTTTGTTATTGACCAAATACTTATTTTCCACCATAATTTGCAAATAAATTCATTAAAAATCCTACAATGTGATTTTCTGGATTTTTTTTTCTCATTTTGTCTGTCATAGTTGACGTGTTCCTATGATGAAAATTACAGGCCTCTCTCATCTTTTTAAGTGGGAGAACTTGCACAATTGGTGGCTGACTAAATACTTTTTTCCCCCACTGTACATACCCCACAAGACACCCCACTATGGGTTTCTTCACAGTACCCAAACAAAAAAAAGATTTCATGCGTCACTCAGTTATGTATAGAGCAACGTCATCATGGAATGCTCTGCCACCCGAGGTTACTCAGGCAAAAAGCATGTTTAGCTTTAGAAAACAGATTTTAAAAAACAGATTTGTATCACATCGCCTCTCTTCTTTCTAAAGATCTCATTTAACTGTACTGTATATGAATATGTACGTTACCAGTCAAAAGTTTGGACACACCTACTCATTCAAAGGATTTTCTTTATTTTTTTACTATTTTCTACATTGTAGTATAATAGTGAAGACATCAAAACTATGAAATAACACATATGGAATCATGTAGTAACCAAAAAAGTGTTAAACAAATCAAAATATATTATATATTTTAGATTAATTAAATAGCCACCCTTTGCCTTGATGACAGCTTTGCACACTCTTGGCATTATCTCAACCAGCTCATGAGGTAGTCACCTGGAATGCATTTCAATTAACAGGTGTGCCTTCTTAAAAGTTAATTTGTGGAATGTCTTTCCTTCTTAATGCGTTTGAGCCAATCAGTTGTGTTGTGACAAAGTAGGGGGGGTATACAGAAGATAGCCCTATTTGGTAAAAGTCCATATTATGGCAAGAACAGCTCAAATAAGCAAAGAGAAACGACAGTCCATCATTACTTTAAGACATGAAGGTCAGTCAATACGGAAAATGTAAAGAACTTTGAATGTTTCTTCAAGTGCAGTCGCAAAAACCATCAAGCGCTATGATGAAACTGGCTCTCAAGAGGACCGCCATAGGAATGGAAGACCCAGAGTTACCTCTGCTGCAGAGGATATGTTCATTAGAGTTACCAGCCCAAATAAAAGCAGTTCAAATAAATGCTTCACAGAGATCAAGTAACAAACACATCTCAACATCAACTGTTCAGAGGAGACTGTGTGAATCAGGCCTTCATGGTCGAATTGCTGCAAAGAAACCACTACTAAAGGACACCAATAATAAGAAGAGACTTGCTTGGGCCAAGAAACACGAGCAATGGACATTAGACCGGTGGAAATGTGTCCTTTGGTCTGGAGTCCAAATTTGAGATTTTTGGTTCCAACCGCCGTGTCTTTGTGAGACGCGGTGTGGGTGAATGGCTGATCTCCGCATGTGTATTTCCCACCGTAAAGCATGGAGGAGGAGGTGTTATGGTGTGGGGGTGCTTTACTGGTGATACTGTCTGTAATTTACAGTGGGGGAAAAAAGTATTTAGTCAACCACCAATTGTGCAAGTTCTCCCACTTAAAAAGATGAGAGAAGCCTGTAATTTTCATCATAGGTACACGTCAACTATGACAGACAAAATGAGGAAAAAAAATCCAGAAAATCACATTGTAGGATTTGTAATGAATTTATTTGCAAATTATGGTGGAAAATAAGTATTTGGTCAATAACAAAAGTTTCTCAATACTTTGTTATATACCCTTTGTTGGCAATGACACAGGTCAAACGTTTTCTGTAAGTCTTCACAAGGTTTTCACACACTGTTGCTGGTATTTTGGCCCATTCCTCCATGCAGATCTCCTCTAGAGCAGTGATGTTTTGGGTCTGTCGCTGGGCAACACGGACTTTCAACTCCCTCCAAAGATTTTCTATGGGGTTGAGATCTGGAGACTGGCTAGGCCACTCCAGGACCTTGAAATGCTTCTTACGAAGCCACTCCTTCGTTGCCCGGGCGGTGTGTTTGGGATCATTGTCATGCTGAAAGACCCAGCCACGTTTCATCTTCAATGCCCTTGCTGATGGAAGGAGGTTTTCACTCAAAATCTCACGATACATGGCCCCATTCATTCTTTCCTTTACACAGATCAGTCGTCCTGGTCCCTTTGCATAAAAACAGCCCCAAAGCATGATGTTTCCACCCCCATGCTTCACAGTAGGTATGGTGTTCTTTGGATGCAACTCAGTATTCTTTGTCCTCCAAACACGACGAGTTGAGTTTTTACCAAAAAGTTATATTTTGGTTTCATCTGACCATATGACATTCTCCCAATCCTCTTCTGGATCATCCAAATGCACTCTAGCAAACTTCAGACGGGCCTGGACATGTACTGGCTTAAGCAGGGGGACACGTCTAGCACTGCAGGATTTGAGTCCCTGGCGGCGTAGTGTGTTACTGATGGTAGGCTTTGTTACTTTGGTCCCAGCTCTCTGCAGGTCATTCACTAGGTCCCCCCGTGTGGTTCTGGGATTCTTGTGATCATTTTGACCCCACGGGGTGAGATCTTGCGTGGAGCCCCAGATCGAGGGAGATTATCAGTGGTCTTGTATGTCTTCCATTTCCTAATAATTGCTCCCACAGTTGATTTCTTCAAACCAAGCTGCTTACCTAATGCAGATTCAGTCTTCCCAGCCTGGTGCAGGTCTACAATTTTGTTTCTGGTGTCCTTTGACAGCTCTTTGGTCTTGGCCATAGTGGAGTTTGGAGTGTGACTGTTTGAGGTTGTGGACAGGTGTCTTTTATACTGATAACAAGTTCAAACAGGTGCCATTAATACAGGTAACGAGTGGAGGACAGAGGAGCCTCCTTAAAGAAGAAGTTACAGGTCTGTGAGAGCCAGAAATCTTGCTTGTTTGTAGGTGACCAAATACTTATTTTCCACCATAATTTGCAAATAAATTCATGAAAAATCCTACAATGTGATTTTCTGGATTTTTTTTCCTCCGTTTGTCTGTCATAGTTGACGTGTACCTATGATGAAAATTACAGGCCTCTCTCATCTTTTTAAGTGGGAGAACTTGCATAATTGGTGGCTGACTAAATACTTTTTTTCCCCACTGTATTTAGAATTACACTTAATCAACATGGCTACCACAGCATTCTGCAGCGATACACCATCCCATCTGGTTTGGGCTTAGTGGGACTATCATTTGTTTTTCAACAGGACAATGACCCAGCACACCTCCAGGCTGTGTAAGGGCTATTTTACCAAGGAGAGTGATGGAGTGCTGCATCAGATGACCTGGCCTCCACAATCCCCTGACTTCAACACAATTGAGATGATTTGGGATGAGTCGGACCACAGAGTGAAGGAAAAGCAGCCAACAAGTGCTCAGCATATGTGGGAACTCCTTCAAGACTGTTGGAAAAGCATTCTAGGTGAAGAAGGTTGAGAAAATGGCAAGAGTGTGCAAAGCTGTCATCAAGGCAAAGGGTGGCTACTTTGAAGAATCTCAAATATAAAATATATTTGGATTTGTTTAACACTTTTTTAGTTACTACATGATTCCATATCTGTTATTTTATAGTTTTGATGTCTTCACTATTATTGTACAATGTAGAAAATAGTAAAAATAACAAACAGGATATATCAAACAGGAATATATATTCAATTAAATGAATACAGCATTGTATTATTATTGATGCCTTTCTCTCTCCTTGCAGGGGATTAAACAGATGAACTGCAGTCACTAACACCTAATTCAACTAATTGTGGTCTAAATTGGATGGCATACCAGTCGAAGTATACCAAACCTTTTTTGATATACTAAGAGGACCGCTATTAGCATGTTTTAACCACTCATATGTAAATGGTAGATTATCTGACACTCAAGAAGAAGGTCTGATCTCATTATTACTGAAACAGGATACAAGTGGAAAATATAAAGATCCAGTCCATGTTGTGATGCAAAAATTCTAGCAAAATGTATAGCGCATTGAATTAAAAAGGTATTGTCGGATATTATTCATTCTAATCAGACAGGTTTTTTACAAAGAAGATACATTGTAGATAATATAATGCAAGTATTGGAAACAATAGAACATTATGGAAAATCGGAGAAACCAGGCCTGCTATTCATAGCAGACTTCGAAATGCATTTGATAAAGTACGACTGGGGTTTATATATAAATGCCTGGAGCATTTCAATTTTGGTGAATCTCTTATAAAATGGGTCAAAATCATGTATAGTAACCCTAGGTGTAAAATAGTAAATAATGGCTATTTCTCAGAAAGTTTTAAACTGTCAAGAGGAGTGAAACAAGGTTGTCCACTATCGGCATATCTATTTATTGTGGCCATCAA
This sequence comes from Coregonus lavaretus, assembly GCF_964263955.1. Lineage (NCBI taxonomy): Eukaryota > Metazoa > Chordata > Actinopteri > Salmoniformes > Salmonidae > Coregonus > Coregonus lavaretus. Next base: position 137,520 of record NW_028166469.1, on the reverse strand, counting down.
GATGTTAGCTATTAAAATCAGATCCAACTATAATATCAGGGGATTAGAAATCCAGGGCTTAAAAACAAAGGTGTCATTGTACGCTGATGATTCATGTTTTCTTTTAAATCCACAACTAGAATCACTCCACAGCCTCATAGAGAATCTAGATACATTTTCTAACCTCTCTGGATTACAACCAAATTATGACAAATGTACTATATTACGTATTGGATCACTAAAAAATACAATTTTTACATTGCCATGTAGTTTACCAATAAAATGGTCAGATGGTGATGTGGATATACTCGGAATACATATCCCAAAGGAAATAAATGATCTCACTTCAATAAATTATAATAGAAAGTTAGCAAAAATAGATAAGATCTTGCTACCATGGAAAGGTGGGTGCCTGTCAATTTGTGGAAAAATCACCCTGATTAACTCTTTAGTATTATCCCAGTTTACCTATTTGCTTATGGTCTTGCCTACGCCTAGCGAACAGGTTTTTAAATTATATGAGAAAAAAATATTCCATTTTATTTGGAACGGCAAGCCAGACAAAATTAAACGGGCCTATTTATATAATGAATATGAATTCGGAGGACAGAAATTATTAAATATTAAAGCATTAGACCTATCACTAAAAGCTTCAGTCATACAAAAGTCATACTTAAATCCGAACTGGTTCTCTAGCAAATTAGTAAGATTGCCTCACCCAATGTTCAAGAATGGCCTTTTTCCCTTTATTCAGATTACAACCACTCACTTTCAGTTATTTGAAAAGGAAATCATCTCCCAGATATCACTATTTCTAAAACAAGCCATAGAAAGATGGTTGCAATTTCAATTTAATCCTCCAGAAACGACAGAACAAATAATGAAACAAATATTGTGGTTAAACTCAAATATACTAATTGACAAAAAAACTTGTCAGAAAAAAACGCATGTCAAAAATGTTATAAATTGATTTGCATTTTAATGAGGGAAATAAGTATTTGACCCCTCTGCAAAACATGACTTAGTACTTGTGTTATGTGGGCAGCTTGTCTCTCCCTTTTCTGTTTCCCTTCCTCCTTGTTTTGTCCCCTCTTTTTCTGTTGTATCTGTATGTGTGTTTGTCCCCTTTATGTGGGTGTGTCTGGAGTGGAGCAGGGGGCGTGCTCAGGATCTGCCTCTCCTGTGCAGCTGCGGGTTGTTTCCAGTGATTCCTGCCTACGCAGCTGCATCCTATTCTCTCATCAACCTGCACTACTTATTCCTGGGCATGGCTCTCCACCGGCGCCAGATCGTTGTTCTTACCAGAGCGTTTCGGACATACCTCCCAACCTGCCTGCCTTCCTGCCTGTCGGTCTGCCTGCCTGCCTGCCTGCCTGCCTGCCTCAGCCTCTCCTTCCTCCGGAGCCGACTAGCCCACTCTGTTCCTTTACTTCAGTTGTTTTTGGACTAAGACAATTTTAACTTTTATTAAATATTTTTGTTTCTTCCACTCCTTTTGTCGTGTTTGTTTCTCTGAGTGCTGGGTTGAACCATAGCCTAACAACTTGGTGGCAAAACCCTTGTTGGCAATCACAGAGGTCAGACGTTTCTTGTAGTTGGCCACCAGGTTTGCACACATCTCAGGAGGGATTTTGTTCCACTCCTCTTTGCAGATCTTCTCCAAGTCATTAAGGTTTCGAGGCTGACGTTTGGCAGCTCGAACCTTCAGCTCCCTCCACAGATTTTCTATGGGATTAAGGTCTGGAGACTGGTTAGGCCACTCCAGGACCTTAATGTGCTTCTTCTTGAGCCACTCCTTTGTTGCCTTGGCCGTGTGTTTTGGGTCATTGTCATGCTGGAATACCCATCCACGACCCATTTTCAATGTCCTGGCTGAGGGAAGGAGGTTCTCACCCAAGATTTGATTGTACATGGCCCCGTCCATCGTCCCTTTGATGCAGTGAAGTTGTCCTGTCCCCTTAGCAGAAAAACACCCTCAAAGCATAATGTTTCCACCTCCATGTTTGACAGTGAGGATGGTGTTCTTGGGGTCATAAGCAGCATTCCTCCTCCTCCAAATACGGCGAGTTGAGTTGATGCCAAAGAGCTCGATTTTGGTCTCATCTGACCACAACACTTTCACCCAGTTCTCCTCTGAATCATTCAGATGTTCATTGGCAAACTTCAGACGGCCCTGTATATGTGCTTTCTTGAGCAGGGGGACCTTGCGGGCGTTGCAGGATTTCAGTCCTTCACGGCGTAATGAGCTACCAATTGTTTTCTTGGTGACTATGGTCCCAGCTGCCTTGAGATCCTCCTGTGTAGTTCTGGGCTGATTCCTCACTGTTCTCATGATCATTGCAACTCCACGAGGTGAGATCTTGCATGGAGCCCCAGGCTGAGGGAGATTGACAGTTCTTTTGTGTTTCTTCCATTTGCGAATAATCGCACCAACTGTTGTCACCTTCTCACCAAGCTGCTTGGCGATGGTCTTGTAGCCCATTCCAGCCTTGTGTAGGTCTACAATCTTGTCCCTGACATCCTTGGAGAGCTCTTTGGTCTTGGCCATGGTGGAGAGTTTGGAATCTGATTGATTGATTGCTTCTGTGGACAGGTGTCATTTATGCAGGTAACAAGCTGAGATTAGGAGCACTCCCTTTAAGAGTGTGCTCCTAATCTCAGCTCGTTACCTGTATAAAAGACACCTGGGAGCCAGAAATCTTTCTGATTGAGAGGGGGTCAAATACTTATTTCCCTCATTAAAATGCAAATCAATTTATAACATTTTTGACATGCGTTTTTCTGGATTTTTTTGTTGTTATTCTGTCTCTCACTGTTCAAATAAACCTACCATTCAAATTATAGACTGATCATTTCTTTGTCAGTGGGCAAACGTACAAAATCAGCAGGGGATCAAATACTTTTTTCCCTCACTGTATATATATATAAAACATGGGGGATAGGAAGCGATGCAGACAATTACATTGATGGAAGTTACAATCTATCTGCAATATTAAGCTGATCTAACTCCCCCCCCTCCCCCAAAAAAATAAATAAAAGAAAAAATAAATGGTGGTCTAAATTGAAGACTTGCTCACAGTTCAATCCCCTGGGACAGAAATCACGTAGGCATTTTAGAATGAGCTTTATAAATTATGTCCTGACAAAACTGCATGATAAACAATAACATCGGTAAATCTATATCTATCTAAATTGTGATGCTGCACACGCCTGAATAATATCCTGCGATATGGTGATTATCCTGGTAGCTGGGAGGTTCACAACAATCTATTTACATCTGCAGGGTGTTAGGGTGGCATGTCCTTCAACCTGGAACAAGCAGACGTGGCTAAAACTTTTGATACGGTAGACCATTCCATTCTTGTGGGTCGGCTAAGGAGTATTGGTGTCTCTGAGGGGTCTTTGGCCTGGTTTGCTAACTACATCTCTCAAAGAGTGCAATGTGTAAAGTCAGAACATCTGCTGTCTCAGCCACATTCTGTCACCAAGGGAGTACCCCAAGTCTCGATCCTAGGCCCCACACTCTTCTCAATTTACATCAACAACATAGCTCAGGCAGTAGGAAGCTCTCATCCATTTCTATGCAGATGATAGTCTTATACTAAGCCGTCCCTCTCCGGATTTTGTGTTAAACACTCTATAACAAAGCTTTCTTAGTGTCCAGCAAGCTTTCTCTACCCTTAGCCTTGTTCTGAACAGCTCCAAAACAAAGGTCATGTGGTTCGGTAAAAAGAAGAGAAAGAGAACTGCTAATTTTCAGCCACTCACCAAGCTCATTTGAATTTCCTGATGCATAAGGAACATTTTCACGACAACAGAGTAATCAAGTTAAGATCTGACATCTATATAATGTTCATTTTTAGGCTTTAGAACCATGAGGAAACCTGCAGAAAACGTAATGCTGAAGTACTGAAATTCCCACAGAAGAGCGTTGTTTCTTAATGTTCTCTGAACGCTCTGAGAACATGACTTTAAATACACTGAACAAAAATATAAACGCAACATGCAACAATTTCTAAAATGTTACTGAGTTACAGTTCTTATAAGGAAAGTAGTCAATTTAAATAAATAAATTAGGCCCTAATCACATGATTGGGAATACAGATATGCATCTGTTGATCTCAGTGGCCTGTGGAATGTTGTCCCACTCCTCTTCAATGGCTGTGCGAAGTTGCTGGATATTACCTAGAACTGGAACGCGCTGTCGTACACATCAATCCAGAGCATCCCAAACATGCTCAATGGGTGACATGTCTGGTGAGTATGCAGGCCATTGAAGAACTGGGACATTTTCAGCTTCCAGGAATTGTGTACAGATCATTGCGACATGGGGCTGTGCATTATCCTGCGTTAACATGAGGTAATGGGGTGAGATGAATTGCACGACAATGGGCCTCAGGATATCGCCACGGTATCTCTGTGCATTCAAATTGCAATTGTGTTCGTTGTCCGTAGTTTATGCCTGCCAATACCATAATCCCACCGCCACCATGGGGCACTCTGTTCACAACGCTGACATCAGCAAACCACTCGCCCACACGATGCCATACACATTGTCTGCCTTCTGCCCGGTACAGTTGAAACTGGGATTCATCCGTGAAGAGCACCCTTCTCCAGCGTTCCAGTGGCCATCGAAGGTGAGCATTTGCCCACTGAAGTCAGTTACGACGCCGAATTGCAGTCAGGTCAACATCCTGGTGAGGATGACGAGCGCGCATATGAGCTTCCCTGAGACAGTTTCTGACAGTTTGTGCAGAAATTATTTGGTTGTGTATACCCACAGTTTCATCAGCTGCCTGGGTGGCTGGTCTCAGATGATCCCGCAGGTGAAGAAGCCGGATGTGGATGTTCTGGGCTGGAGTGGTTACACGTGGTCTGCGGTTGTGAGGCCGGTTGGACGTACTGCCAAATTCTCTAAAACAACGTTGGAGGCGGCTTATGGTAGTGAAATTAACATTCAATTATCTGGCAACAGCTCTGGTGGACATTCCTGCAGTCAGCATGCCAATTGCACACTCCCTCAAAACTTGAGACATCTGTGGCATTGTGTTGTGTGACAAAACTGCACATTCTAGAGTGGCCTTTTATTGTCCCCAGCAAAAGGTGCACCTGTGTAATTATCATACTGTTTAATCAGCTTCTTGATATGCCACACCTGTCAGGTGGATGGATTATCTTGGCAAAGGAGAAACGCTCACTAACAGGGATGTAAACAAATTTGTGCACAACATTTGAGAGAAATAAGCTTTTTTTCTGGGATCTTTTATTTCAGCTCATGACACATGGGACCAACACTTTAGATTTTACACTTTTATATTTTTGTTCAGTATAAAACCATGAGGAAATCTGTAGAAAACAATACGCTGAAGTACTGAAATTCCCACAGAAGAAAGCTGTTTAATTTTTTTGTGACCAAATCTTTATTATATAAAAAGAAAATGGGGGGGGGGGGGGGGGGGCTACCGTACCCTGGTTGTTAAAACTCTGCTGTATGTGTGTACGGCTGAGGTCATCCACGTGCTGCCATTTAGAATTAGAATGATGGGGTCCGGACGCACATGCCCAGCTGGCCATACGTTTCCTGACATGCACAATACATCAATTCATATAATTTAATAGTTAGCTCGCTTCCACTCAAAAATAAGATATCTTTTTTTTAAAGGTACACAAATACAAAGCATTGATCACCATGATCAGAACACAGAGACAAAAAGTAACAATAAATGTAGTATGTAAAAATAGAAGAAAGAAAAAATGCAGACAACTACACCGAGCCAGAGAAGGTTTAACAGGTTTATTTACAAAGTTCAATTTGTCCAGGTTCCAATAATAGGGGAAGAGCAAGTCCAGGTTTACAGGGAGGGTAACAGATCCAGGTTCAGAGCAGATGTGGTACCGTAATGTCCTAGTGTCCGTGGTGAGTCCAAAAGGGAGGTCCGGTAGTGGAAAGCAGGATGGTGGTGGCAGGAGTGAAGCGGCAGGAGTGAAGCGGAGGCAGGAGTCAGGTTCCAATAATCTGTGGCACAGGAGAAAAGTAACTAGAACAGGCCAAAAACACAAAGGGCGAAAACAAGCAGGTTGAGTCAACAGCGAAACTAACATGGTCGTCTTGACTATGATCTGACGATGAGTGGCAAGTTTGACCGGGTCTTAAAGGCTGAGGTGATTATGGTGAATGAGCTGCAGCTGGAACCCTGACTCCTGCACACCAGACGTCACTCCTGCAATCAAGGACAGACAGAGGGGAGGGGGAGAGCAGAGAGAGAGCTACCTAGCAGCAGTAGGCCTAACAAAGTGAGCCTCCACCCCCAACCTCCCACCCCATTCCCCCAACCCATCCAACATGTCTCCCTCCCTTGTTTCTTAACGTTCTGGGAACTATTTGAGAACATTACTTTCTATAGAACCATGAGGAAACCTGTAGGAAACGTTATGCTGAAGTACTGAAATTCCCACCTAAGAAACATATAGTTCTCAGAACGGTATGTGCTAGCTGGATATCCTGCACCATTCCCAGAACGTTGTTGGAAGGTTGTATGCAAAATAAACATAGGACAACCCCGCTCTCACCAAGCTCTAAGAAACATATGGTTCTCAGAACGGTATGTGCTAGCTGGGTGGACAGAAGCAAAACACAAAGAGGGAGCGGGGATAGAGGAGGAGAGAGAGAGAGAGAGAGGCAGAGGGGAGAGGGAGGTAGGGAGGGGGGAGAAGGGAATGGAGGGAGGAAGGGAAAGAGGGAGAGAGCGGGATCGAGAGAGAGTGCTAGCAGCTAATTAAGTGTAAACTATATATTTTCTCACTAAAAAGAGGCTATCATTAGGTTTGTCGGTTATATAGGGGATTTGGTAATGCAGAAAATATGTGGGACCTTCTTAAATAGAGATAGTTAAAAACCTGTCCAAACCTAAATCATAGACCACCCTGGTGGTTGAGCCATAGGTGAGAGGTATGAGTGAGGAGGGGTTGGTGTTATACACCGGATCTATGCCTTTTTATAGTGGCACAATAGTGAGAGAATCCAAATAATCCAAATCCTAGTAAACCCACTCTTTCTTAATGAGAGAGAGGGGAGAGAGAGAGATGTGAAACTAAAGCAGCCACAGAAGGAAGAGGGTGAGTGGAAAAAAGTAGATGAGGTTAAATTATGTTAAAAAGGGAGCAACAGAGAGAGAAAGAAAGGCTCATGGGAGTTTTACTTACTCGTGGGAGTTTTACTTACTGAAACATATTCTCAGAGCAGAAAAGATTATGATTGGTTGCATCAGGCAACCAATGAAAATGGAGAGGAGGCGGAAGGAGGCAACCAAGAAGGCAGAGGGCATAAAGGTGTCACTTGATGGGTTTCAAGAATATTTGAGGGGAAACGTTAGGGAAGAAGAGGAAGAACAAAGGTATGTTGAATATAGCTAGCAAGTTCTTCATTTTGCACATTAATGTCCTGTTTCCAGCTAGTCTAAATAATTGATTAAATACTAAATGTGATCCAAGCTAAAGTTAGTTAGCTAAAAATGTGTTTTTCTAGCTAATGTTAGCTAGTCAAGTGTTGTGCTAGCTAGCTAGCAAGCTAATGGTTTTAGCCTTAGGTTACCAAGTTAGCTTGCTAGTAAACAATGGAAGCCTGCAGGCTAACTAGCTAGCCAGCTAAATATGTTGTTTTTCTAGTAGTAGCATGAATGAACAGTGATCGCTGCTGCTCTTGGAACAGAACTGTGTCAAGAAAAGTAGATATTGCTGCTCTGAGACCAGTTTGAGTCAACGGGGTCTTCTGCTGCTCAAAGAACAGAACTGTAATGTGTTATCTTATGTTACTGCTCTAGGAGCAGCTCAGGTAAACGACCAGTGCTGCTGCTCAACTAGACCTAGATTTTGTTTCTCTAAGAGCAGAACTGATGTTGCTGTTCTAGGTGGGTCATTTTTCACGTAATTTCCTCTTGAATCACTGAGGATCTGTACTTACCTATTTAATTATTATTATTGTTTTTTATATCAGATATTATGCATTTTACCAACATTTTCACAAAATTCTCATTACATTTACATCATTTAGCAGACGCTCTTATCCAGAGTGACTTACAAATTGGTGCATTCAACTTATGATAGATAGGGGGGGGGGGGGGGGTAGAAGGATTACTTTATACTATTCCAGGTATTCCTTAAAGAGGTAGGGTTTCAAGTGTCTCCGGAAGGTGGTCAGTGACTCCGCTGTCCTGGCGTCGTGGGGGAGCTTGTTCCACCATTAGGGTGCCAGAGCAGCAAATAGCTTTGACTGGGCTGAGCGGGAACTGTGCTTCCGTAGAGGTAGGGGAGCTAGCAGGCCAGAGATGGATGAACGTAGTGCCCTCGTTTGGGTGTAGGGTCTGATCAGAGCCTGAAGGTAAGGAGGTGCCGTTCCCCTCACAGCTCCGTAGGCAAGCACCATGGTCTTGTAGTAGATGCGAGCCTCAACTGGAAGCCAGTGGAGTGTGCGGAGGAGCGGGGTGACATGAGAGAACTTGGGAAGGTTGAACACCAGACGGGCTGCAGCGTTCTGGATAAGTTGTAGGGGTTTAATGGCACAGGCAGGGAGCCCAGCCAACAGCGAGTTGCAGTAATCCAGACGGGAGATGACAAGTGCCTGGATTAGGACCTGTGCCGCTTTCTGTGTAAGGTAGGGTCGTACTCTGCGAATGTTGTAGAGCATGAACCTGCAGGATCGGGTCACCGCTTTGATGTTAGCGGAGAACGACAGGGTGTTGTCCAGGGTCACGCCAAGGTTCTTTGCACTCTGGGAGGAGGACACAATGGAGTTGTCAACCGTGATGGCGAGATCATGGAGCGGGCAGTCCTTCCCCGGGAGGAAGAGCAGCTCCGTCTTGCCGAGGTTCAGCTTGAGTTGGTGATCCGACATCCACACTGATATGTCTGTAACAGTTTTGAGATTTAATGACATAAATATTAATTTTCACAAAGTCTGCTGGCTCAGTGTTTATGATGGCAATTTGCATATACTCCAGAATGTTATGAAGAGTGATCAGATGAATTGCAATTGATTGCAAAGTCCCTCTTTAACATGAAAATTAACTTAATCCACTCCATTTCAGCCCTGCCACAAAAGGACCAGCTGACATCATGTCAGTGATTCTCTCGTTAACACAGGTGAGAGTGTTGACGAGGACAAGGCTGGAGATCACTCTGTCATGCTGATTGAGTTAGAATAACAGACTGGAAGCTTTAAAAGAAGGGTGGTGCTTGAAATCATTGTTCTTCCTCTGTTAACCATGGTTACCTGCAAGGAAAAACGTGCCATCGTCATTGCTTTGCATAAAAAGGGCTTCACAGGCAGGGATATTGCTGCTAGTAAGATTGCACCTAAATCAACCATTTATTGGATCATCAAGAACTTCAAGGAGAGAGATTCAATTGTTGTGAAGAAGGCATGAGGGCGCCCAAGCAAGTCCAGCAAGCACCAGGACCGTCTCCTAAAGTTGATTCAGCTGCGGGATCGGGGCACCACCAGTGCAGAGCTTGCTCAGGAATGGCAGCAGGCAGGTGTGAGTGCATCTGCACGCACAGTGAGGCGAAGACTTTTGGAGGATGGCCTGGTGTTAAGAAGGGCAGCGAGGAAGCCACTTCTCTCCAGGAAAAACATCAGGGACAGACTGATATTCTGCAAAAGGTACAGGGATTGGACTCCTGAGGACTGGGGTAAAGTCATTTTCTCTGATGAATCCCCTTTCCGATTGTTTGGGGCATCCGGAAAAAAGCTTGTCCGGAGAAGACAAGGTGAGCGCTACCATCAGTCCTGTGTCATGCCAACAGTAAAGCATCCTGAGACCATTCATGTGTGGGGTTGCTTCTCAGCCAAGGGAGTGGGCTCACTCACAGTTTTGCCTAAGAACACAGCCATGAATAAAGAATGGTACCAACACATGCTCCGAGTGCAACTTCTCCCAACCATCCAAGAACAGTTTGGTGACGAACAATGCCTTTTCCAGCATAATGGAGCACCTTGCCATAAGGCAAAAGTGATAACTAAGTGGCTCGGGGAACAAAACATCGACATTTTGGGTCCATGGCCAGGAAACTCCCCAGGCCTTAATCCCATTGAGAACTTGTGGTCGATCCTCAAGAGGCGGGTGGACAAACAAAAACCCACAAATTCTGACAAACTCCTATTATTGATTATGCAAGAATTAGCTGCCATCAGTCAGGATGTTGCTCAGAAGTTAATTGACAGCATGCCAGGGCGGATTGCAGAGGTCTTGAAAAAGAAGGGTCAACACTGCAAATATTGACTCTTTGCATAAACTTAATGTAATTGTCAATATAAGCCTTTGACACTTATGAAATGCTTGTAATTATACTTCAGTATACCATAGTAACATCTGACAAAAATATCTCAACTTTTGACCACGACTGTACTAATCTCCTTGTCCCTGTGGCAGTGCACTCCTCCCCTGGTGGTGGCGGCCAACATCAATAAGAAGACCCTGAAGAGGGAGGGGTGTGTGCTGCCAGCCTACCTACTACCACGGGTGTGGTGGCAGGGATCCTGGTCCAAAATGTCTTCAAGTAAGATCTGAATTACGTTAGTTTGGATCTGAGCCCTGGGTTATATTCATTAGGCACCAAACTGAAGAACATTGACTAAAACAGGGAGACACTACCTGAACATGTCCAATAAGAAACACTTGTTTTTGTTTTTTGTTGAGAAATGTTTTGCTCTGGTTTGCTCTAATGAATACGACCCTGACCATAGCCCACCATTCACAAATACCAATAACAGGGTTTCCTATGAATTTATCCTACACTCTAAGAAAAAAAGGTGTTATCTAGAACCTAAAAGGGTTCTTCGGCTGTCCCCATAGGAGAACCCTTTGAATAACCCTTTTTGGTTCCAGGTAGAACCCATTTGATTCCAGGTAGAACCTTTTTGGGTTCCATGTAGAACCCTTTCCGCAGAGGGTTCTACATGGAACCCAAAAGGGTTCTAGCAGGAACCAAAATGTTCTCCTATGGGGACAGCCGAAGAACCCTTTTTTCTAAGAGTTGAAGTTTGGCACAGTCAGCCACTACCTGGGCTACAACGCTATGCAGGACTTCTTCCCCACTATGGCCAGGAAGGCCATCACCACGTGATGAGCACCACTGCAGGGAACAGCAGGACGACTATAAGGTAACCAAGGCTTTTTCATTCTCTCTCCTCTCTCTCTCTCTCTCTCTCTCTCTCTCTCTCTCTCTCTCTCTCTCTCTCTCTCTCTCTCTCTCTCTCTCTCTCTCTCTCTCTCTCTCTCTCTCTCTCTCTCTCTCTCTCTCTCTCTCTCTCTCCTCTCTCTCTCTCTCTCTCTCTCTCTCTCTCTCTCTCTGTCCTCTCTCTCTCTCTCTCTCTCTCTCTCTCTCTCTCTCCCTCCCTCCCTCCCGCTGGTGTACAGCAATCTTTAAGTCATACCACAGATTCTCAATTGGATTGAGGTCTGGCCTTTGACTAGGCCATTCCAAGACATTTAAATGTTTCCCCTTAAACCACTCGAGTGTTGCTTTAACAGTATGCTTAGGGTCATTGTCCTGCTGGAAGGTGAACCTCCGTCCCAGTCTCAAATGTCTGGAAGACTGAAACAGGTTTCCCTCAAGTATTTCCCTGTATTTAGCGCCATTCATCATTCCTTCAATTCTGACCAGTTTCCCAGTCCCTGCCGATGAAAAACATCCCCACAACAGTATTCCCCAAGGGTAGGAATTTACTAAGGGTAAGAGTTTGCTAGTGTAAGCTTGTTTAGTAGGATAGCGTATAGCTGTCGAAAGCTATAAATTAGAATTTCAGCATCAGAGCGCATAAAATGGAAACACCCTAATGTTAGCCTACTACCTAACCCTAAATCGTATGTAATTCTCTTAAATTAACTTAAACTTGATGTAATGGACCAGGTACATACAGATGTTAGCTGTATAATTCATATGATGCTTATGTGTCACATGTTGACCGAGAGGAAAGATTGTTGTAATACTCAGAATAGAATAAGTAATCAATCATTGCAGTTATGGATGCAGCCTCTGACCAATTACCACTACTATATAGATTGCTAATTTAAACTGGATTGTTAATGCTTTTTCCCCTTACTTCTAAAACATTTTGAATGATGGGGAATGAGCCCAACATAGCTTGAAGGCTCAAGCCGCACGGAGCGCCCTGGACCAGAGCTGCTTCATGTCATACTCTCAGCTGTTTAAACTGATATACCTGTAACTGAAACTTCCTCTGCTGAAACTGTACCGACTGACTCTGTACACACTTTGTTTCAATAAAGTATTTATTTGCCAGAATACAGAATACGTTTGATTATAGTTTATGGTATTCCCTTTTTACACTATGACATGAGAACACAGTATGACAATGCACTTGGAATATGATATGTTTGACACGTATAAAATCGCAGGGTTTTGGTGTGTTCCTTTTGGCTTCATGTAGATTCAAACAGACAATGAAGACTCAACCAGGATCATATTCATTAGTGCACATTGTAGCAAAATGTTTTGTGACGTAAAACTGTTTGCACCAAACAAAAGTTTCTATTTGGACAATTACAGGTAGTTCCTCCCTGTTTCGGTCGGTTTTCTTCTATCTTGTGTCTAGTGAATACACCCCAGTAAAATCATGTGGTGAGAGATCCAACGCTCAGTTCTGGTGAAAAACTGACAGCATGGGTTTGAACACCATTCTTTTACTTGCATAAATACTGTACGTGAGGTAAATACATTTGAAACACTGCTCAGTGATAAAAAATGGTTGATATGCACCATGGCATGAGATTGAGGTTCCATCTTGAAACAGGCATACGTCATAGTTTACATGAATGAAATACAATATGCATTCATATCTATTCCTGTACTGCATGGAGACTTGGGACTGATTGTATAATTGACACAGTAAAGTACCTGAGCTCAGTATTCTCTAACAATGCAGCTCCAATTCATTGTATTATATGAGCATGCATCCAATAGTTATGGATCCCTATAGGTGTTGAAATTCAATTTGAAATGCAAATTACAACGACATTGGTAATTTAGCAGACACTCTTATCCAGAGCGACTTACAAGTCGATGGTGATATTGGTGAGGTAGAATTATCATTATCCAATTAAAATTGAATTTTGACAGCTATAGGCTTCTATAGATAGTAACAGAGAGCCATGTTAATTTGGAAACGGTTGTGAATATGGAATAAAAAAAGTCATAACCTGAGTTTCAGGCCCTGACAATGGTGGTGTTGACGTTATTTCATAATAACACATGATTACATTAATAACATTTTTTTTACAAACAAAAAAACAATACAGCCATTGAACAGACATTATTAAATAAAGCATACTTCATATTTCCATGTAGACAGTTAGCTACAGTACACTTGACAGGCGACACCACTACAAGCAGTGTAGTGAACCAATCGCACTCCACACTGCCCTTTCCCACCTGGACAAAAGGAACACCTATGTGAGATTGCTGTTCATTGACTACAGCTCAGTGTTCAACACCATAGTGCCCACAAAGCTCATCACTAAGCTAAGGACCCTGGGACTAAACACCTCCCTCTGCAACTGGATCCTGGACTTCCTGACAGGCTGCCCCCAGGTGGTAAGGGTAGGCAAAAAAACACATCTGCCACGCTGATCCTCAACACGGGGGCCCCTCAGGGGATGAGACAGCCTATAGGGAGGAGGTCAGAGACCTGGCAGTGTGGTGCCAGGACAACAACCTCTACCTCAACGTGATCAAGACAAAGGAGCTGATCGTGGACTACAGGAAAAGGAGGGCCGAACACGCCCCCATTCACATCGACAGGGCTGTAGTGGAGCGGGGTAGAGAGCATCCTGACCGGTTGCATCACCGCCTGGTATGGCAACTGCTCGGCATCCGACCGTAAGGCGCTACAGAGGGTTGTGCGTACGGCCCAGTACATCACTTGGGCCAAGCTTCCTGCCATCCAGTACCTACATACTAGGCGGTGTCAGAGGAAGGCCCACATTTTTTTTTTAAACTCCAGTCACCCAAGTCATAGACTGTTCTCTCTGCTACCAGACGGAAAGCGGTACAGGAGCGCCAGGTCTAGGTCCAAAAGGCTCCTTAACAGCTTCTACTCCCAAGCCACAAAACTGCTGAACAATTAATCAAATGGCCACCCGGACTGTTTACATTGACCCCCCCCCCCCCCCCCCCATAGTCACTTTACCCCTACATACATGTACAAATTACCTTGACTAACCTGTTCCCCCCCACATTGACTCGGTACCGGTACCCCCTGTATATAGCCTCGTTATTGTTATTGTGTTACTTTTTATTTTATTTATTTAGTAAATATTTATTGAGCTGCATTGTTGGTTAAGGGCTTGTAAGTAAGCCTTTCACGGTAAGGTCTACACCTGTTGTATTCGGCGCATGTGACAAATAAAATTGATTTGATTTGAATGGACGTTGTTCTTCTCGGAAATACAATGGCTCAATTGTAATTCCTTGATTGTAATTCCTTGGTTCCTCATGTCCTCTCTCCTTTCCCCCTTCTCAAAATGGATCCAAGGTCCCTACCCTCAAACCTTCTCCACAAATGCATTTCTAGAAGGAGACAAGGAAATGGACACACAGGATCAAGGAAAGACAAAATGAGATCCACCACCTGTGTTCTTGGGATGGGTGATAGAGGGAGGGGTCACCTGGGGGCATGTGGGAGAGGGGTGGGCCCTCGTAGGCTAAACGTGTCCCTACTGGACGAATGTCGCCTCTTTGATCTCCATGGCTCGCTTGTAGCTGGGGAAAAGAGAGGGAGGAGGGAGGAGAAGAAGATTAACAGAGAAGAGAGAAAACAAGGTTCATAAAGATATATAGGGTTGATGACAATGATGATAAAACAAGTCGTTCAGCTCATAGTTTGTATTTATAATAACAATAAGATGGTGTGTGTGTGTCTGCCACTGTGTGGGTTCAATTTTAAACTGATTTTAGATGATGCACAGTACCTCCATGAAAGAGGCAATAAGCAGTTGAAACAATAACAAAGCGTATTCCCCGCCAATGTTTCGGTAAAAAGCTGAGGGATGGGGCTGGAGAAATGTAACCACTCAAATTCATAGGCAGAGATATGGATGCAAGGACTGACCATCATATCAAAATGAGTTTTACACATGATTTGAGGCTATACAGTGTTTGTTTATATTTACTTTGTTTACAAACATTGGAGTAAAACAAGCTTCTATTTTGGGTTCTTATCGGGTATGAAAGCTGAACTAAGTTCATGAGGCATTTATAAGATATATTCTTCAAGACAAAATGGGTAGGCCTACAGTCGTGGTGACACAAGTATTGGTCTTCACAAAGTTTGCTGCTTCAGTGTTTTTAGATATTTTTGTCAGATGCTACTATGGTATACTGAAGTATAATTACAAGCATTCCATAAGTGTCAAAGGCTTTTACTGACAATTACATTACATTTATGCAAAGAGTCAATATTTGCAGTGTTGACCCTTCTTTTTCAAGACCTCTGCAATCCGCCCTGGCATGCTGTCAATTAACTTCTGGGCCACATCCTGACTGATGGCAGCCCATTCTTGCATAATCAATGCTTGGAGTTTGTCCGAATTTGTGGGGTTTTGTTTGTCGACCCGCCTCTTGAGGATTGACCCAAAATGTCGATGTTTTGTTCCCCGAGCCACTTAGTTATCACTTTTGTCTTATGGCAAGGTGCTCCATCATGTTGGAAAAGGCATTGTTCGTCACCAAACTGTTCTTGGATGGTTGGGAGAAGTTGCTCTCGGAGCATGTGTTGGTACCATTCTTTATTCATGGCTGTGTTCTTAGGCAAAACTGTGAGTGAGCCCACTCCCTTGGCTGAGAAGCAACACCACACATGAATGGTCTCAGGATGCTTTACTGTTGGCATGACACAGGACTGATGGTAGCGCTCACCTTGTCTTCTCCGGACAAGCTTTTTTCCGGATGCCCCAAACAATCGGAAAGGGGATTCATCAGAGAAAATGACTTTACCCCAGTCCTCAGTAGTCCAATCCCTGTACCTTTTGCAGAATTATCAGTCTGTCACTGATGTTTTTCCTGGAGAGAAGTGGCTTCCTCGCTGCCCTTCTTGACACCATCCTCCAAAAGTATTTGCCTCACTGTGCATGCAGATGCACTCACACCTGCCTGCTCCCCTTCCTGAGCAAGCTCTGCACTGGTGGTGCCCCGATCCCGCAGCTGAATCAACTTTAGGAGACGGTCCTGGCGCTTGCTGGACTTGCTTGGGCGCCCTGACGCCTTCTTCACAACAATTGAATCTCTCTCCTTGAAGTTCTTGATGATCTGATAAATGGTTGATTTAGGTGCAATCTTACTAGCAGCAATATCCTTGCCTGTGAAGCCCTTTTTGTGCAAAGCAATGATGACGGCACGTTTTTCTTGCAGGTAACCATGGTTAACAGAGGAAGAACAATAATTTCAAGCACCACCCTCCCTTTAAAGCTTCCAGTCTGTTATTCTAACTCAATCAGCATGACAAAGTGATCTCCAGCCTTGTCCTCGTCAACACTCTCACCTGTGTTAACGAGAGAATCACTGACATGATGTCAGCTGGTCCTTTTATGGCAGGACTGAAATGCAGTGGATTAAGTTAATTTTCATGGCAAAGAGGGACTTTGCAATTACTTGCAATTAATCTGATCACTCTTCATAACATTCTGGAGTATATGCAAATTGCCATCATAAACACTGAGGCAGCAGACTTTGTGAAAATTAATATTTATGTCATTCTCAAAACTTTTGACCACGACTGTAGACCTCATAAGGTAAAGGGATCGCTACCTGGCCAATTTCAAAAGGACAAATCTTCAACAAGATTATGATGGTTATATTGACTGTAGAAACCAGGCAAGATAAAAAATGGATAAGGCCAAATCCCCAAAATACATTGATGCTATTAATGACAACTTACATCAGCCTCGTAAACTGTGGAACATTTTTTAAGGGCATTGGCTTAACAACTGCCCATAAGGTAAAACCCTGTAGTATTGGCCTAGAAATTGATTATGTTTTATGCTATGACCAGGCAAAGGTTGCAAATTACTTTAACACATTTTTTTTTACCACTATAGCCTCATCTCTGGTTATGAAGTTACCAACCTGCTCTGGACACTATGGCCAGTCATTCATTGAAAACTTTTACCATAGAAAAGGTAACACAAATGACTTGTTTGAGCTGTGCATGGTAATAGAGTACAACGTTTCCAATCTACTATGCTTAATGAGCACAAACAAAGCAACTGGGTTGGATAACCTTCCTGCAAGATTCATAAAGGATAGTGCTTGTGTCACTGCTAAAATGATAACGCATATTGTAAATCTTTCTATTAGTAGTGGTAAATTCCCCAATGATCTCAAAACAGCCCGGGTGGTTCCACTCCACAAGAAGAGCAGTAAAACAGATGTAGGAAACTACAGGCCTGTGTCGATCCTCAGCACCTTATCCAAAGTTGTTGAGAGATTAGTTTTTAATCAACTTGAGGGAAACCTTCTCAAGCACAAACTTTTTTATGAACTCCAATCCGTCTTTAGAACAGCTCATTCTACTGAAACTTGCCTTATCCACCTTTCTGACCACATCAAGCAGGAAAGTGAGAGAGGGAACTATACAGGTATGGTCATGTTAGACTTGCAGAACGCTTTTGACACTGTGGAACATGATATTCTCCTGATGAAACTGAAATGCATGGGTCTAAATGATGTAGCAGTGAATTGGTTTAGGTCTTATCTGACCAACAGAACACAAGTTTGTAATGTTGGTGATGTTCTGTCAGAGGCCAAAGAAATATCCTGTGGAGTACCGCAGGGATCCATTTTAGGGCCTCTCTTATTTCTTATATATGTCAATGATATGCTGGATACAGTAAAGTGCAAATTCCTGCTTCATGCTGATGACTCAGCCATACTGGTATCAGAGAAAGATTCCTTGATTAAGGAATTGCATTCAGATTGGTTGACTGACAACAAATTGTCGCTACATTTGGGAAAAACTGAATACATTTTATTTGGAACAAAACGTAGATTACTTAGGGCTAGAAAGATAAAGATAAACTGTGAAGGCAAGGAGATTGAATCTAAGACAAGTGTAACTTATCTTGGTGTGTCCCTAGATCAATCCCTTTCTGGAGAACAGATAGCTGCAAAATCCTTTCTAAAATGGCAAACAAACTGACATTTCTATATTGTAACACCAGATACTTTATCAAAGAAACTGCTTGTTTCAACCTTGATTCAGTGTCACTTTGATTACGCCTGCTCTGCCTGGTATAGTGGGCTATCAAAAAAGCTGAAAAGGAGAATGTAGGTCATGCAAAATAATGTTATCAGGTACATGCTGAATGTTCCCCTTAGGACCCACATAGGGGTACAGGAGTTCCGGGAGGTGGGCTTGTTGCCTTTGGAGTCCAGAGTGGACCAACTTAAACTCAATCATATGTTTGATATCTTTTTTTTTTTTTTATATACTTTGTTTATTGAATTTTCAGTACCAGCATTTAGTAAATAATTGCACTTGAAAGTTATTTGGTATGAATATGGAACAACAATTTGAAGACAACGATACAGCAAAACATGGAGAGACAGACATGAAAGAAAAAATAGACATTAAGTACATAAATAAGATAAAACACACAAAAAAAAAAAAAGGAAGAATATCTGTTTTGATCCAGTTGTTATAGGTCAGCTAGCACAGTTATTACCGTCCTTAACATCCGAGATGTCGTATATGCACATACCAGGCTTCTTACATCACCAATATATAAATATACATCACTCTGGAACTGCAGGGAAATGTATTCTTTTGACATAAGAAAAGAAGGGAGCCCACTTTGCATAAAATTTGTCTACAGACCCATTGAGTGTCTGTTTTATTTTCTCCAACTTTATGCAATTCAAAATAGATTTAATCCAAAGAGCATGAGAAGGGGCTGCAGAGGATTTCCATCTAAGTAAAATTAATCGTCTCGCTAACAACGTGACAAAGGCAATTACATCTTTATTCATTTTGGTCAATTGTATTGTGGGTAAGGAAACTCCAAATAATGCAATGAGAGGGTCTGGCTCGATCTGTGTGCCGCTTAATTCTGAGAGTGTGTTAAAGATGTCTTTCCAGAAACCAACAAGAGATGGGCAGCACCAAAACATGTGCACATGATTAGCAGGGGACTGGTTACATCGAACACAATTAGGGTTCACATCCTTGTAAATTTTTGATAGTCTTGCTTTGGTCCAGTGGGCCCTATGAATGAGTTTGCATTGGATGAGGCCGTGTCGAGCGCAAATAGAAGAGCTATGTACCCTTTTGAGTGCCCCTTCCCATAGTTCATCAGATATTTCCTCACCCAGTTCCTCCTCCCAAGAGGATTTGATATTGTTTAATGAGATGGCTTGTAGTGAGCAAATTTGACTATAGATTATTGACATTGTGCCTTTCTGATTAGGAAGTGGGGTGAGAAATGTGTCGAACTGTGTTCCACTAGAAAGGTTGGGGAATCCTGGATCTATGCTGCGGATGTAACTCCGGACTTGTAAGAATCTAAAAAAATGATGTCTGGGGAGACCAAATTTAGCTGATAGTTGTTGAAACGTACTAAATGTATTGTTAGTATACAGATCTCTGAATCTTTTAATACCGAGATTAGACCATGTTGAGAAAGCACCATCAATCATAGATGGGGGAAAAGCTGGGTTTGAGGCTACCGGAGCCAAGGAAGAGGTTGTTTGAAACCCAAAGTGGCGCCTAAATTGATTCCAGATCTTCAATGTTGTTTTGACACATGTATTATTGGTGAAGGAGGAGTAAGGGCCTGTAATAGAGGAGTGAGCGAGGGAAGACAGTGATGCCGGTGTAGACGAGGCAGCCTCCATCTCCAGCCAAGTTGGGGGTGGGAATATTACTCTGCTCTGCAACCAGTACTGAATGATCCTAAGGTTAGCGGCCCAATAATAGAATCTGAAATCTGGTAGAGCTAGACCGCCGTCTGGTTTGGGCCTCTGCAAGAGCTGTTTTCGCATCCTAGGAGGCTTTTTGTCCCATATAAAGGGTAGAATTAGGCCGTCGATCTTTTTGAAAAATGTATTGGGTAGAAATATTGGAAGGCACTGAGTGTTGTGATACCTTCAGATGAGTTTCTTGGAGAAAGATGATGTGAGCTTTCAAATGATGAAGATGGTGTAGCACCTTACTACGTTTAACTGGGTTATTTATGCCCCTGCAGTTCCAAGTAAGAAAATTAAAGCCATTCCCTCCAGCAGTATGGGCTACACTAGGCTGAGTCATATCTTAAGAGAGAGAGAGGATGTGTAAAGGACAAGGTACAATGTAAACTGAAGATCTTAGTTGAACCTAAAAGCGCAAATGTAAAAAACAAAGACAAACGAAGAGGCACAAAAAACATATACAAACTATATACAAATAGAGAGTGAACAAACCCTTCCCTCACACCCGCCCTTGCCGAAGCATCTCCCCAAATGAGATGCAAGCAAAACCCTAAATACGAAGAAAGTTTAGAGCTAAGCATGATAACTCTTACTCTGTGCTACCTAAGATTAGTGACCATTTAACTAGAGTAAGCCAAACATGAATAGAATGGTCCCCAATAGAGTCTAAGGAAAACTATCCTCGATTAAGAGAGGTTTAACCTCGACGCAGATGGTAAATGATCAGACTGAAACAGCCATGCAGACCCCCAGATATTGGCATTAGAGGCGGCAAACCTGGGCTGGAAATAAAGAGATAAAGAAGAGAATGACATTCATATGTCGATGAACCCAGCAGAGATGGCTTCGTTAGTCACCCATTCGGCCTGCTAACTAGCCTGCTAGGAAGACCAGCTAGCCAACCATTTGTTACAAACCATGCGGTACAACAGCCGCTTTCACGTTCTTGTTGATGAAATCTGCCGCTATAGCCGGGTCCTCGAATCTGTGCATGGAGCCGTCCGGTAAAGTCAGTCTCAAAACCGCAGGGTAGATGAGGCCGAACTTCACGCCCGGGCAGGTGTGTAGTTGGCGTTTCACAGCTCCAAAGCTAGCCCGCCTCTTAGCCACAGCTGTTGTGTAGTCCGCAAATATCGAGACTCTTTTACCCTTATGTAGAAGAGGGGATGCTTCTCCCGATCTTCTCAGTATGTCGTTGCGGACGTGAAAGAAATGCACCCTGATGACAAATGGTCGTGGGGGTTCTCCATCCCTGGGTCGGCTACGCAGAGTGCGGTGAGCCCGGTCTAGCAATGGCTTCTCCTCTAGCCCGAGCAGCTCCTGAAGTAGCTGGGCCATGTACTCCGTGGGTCTTGGGCCCTCCACTCCCTCCGGTATTCCCAGTAGACGAATGTTGTTCCTCCGCATTCTACTTTCCATATCTTCGCATCTATTATCGAGGAATGCCACCCTAGTTGTCAATGAGCCGACGTTAGCCTCTAGCTCGCTAATGCGAGTGCTGTGGTCTGTAGCCCCTCGCTCCAAATCCGATAAAGTCACCCCATGTGCGTCGAGCTTATTCTGTATACTCTCGATAGATTTTTTAAGCTCGTCTTTGATCGTTGATATCTCTGACCTGAGGTTGGTAGAGAGACAGTCAATTTTTCCGAAAATGTCGGCTTTGAGGGTGCCTATCACGGATTGTAGCATCTCCACAGTCAGTGTTTCCGTGGGGCCGGCATTGGTAGCGTTCGGTGGCGGGGGTGAGTCGGGAGAAGTTGCAGGCTTGTTGCGGCCTGCTCTTGCAGACTCTGTTTTTGGTCGGGTTGATGTCATTACGAATTTAAATTTATTAAACTTGAACTGAGTTGTTTATGGGTCTCTTCAGACGCCTGGGCAAACAGAAATGTATGCAGTTTTGCAAAGTTAAATATATAAATTTGGTCACTAACTCAGGAGCGATAGGGAGACGCGTGCTACATCCTTGGCTTCCAACAGCGCCCCCATATGTTTGATATCTTAAATGATCGTGCCCCAGGTTATGAAAAAAAAACACATTGATATGGTCTATAACCAGCACAGTTACAACACCAGAGCTAATGTTATTTCTTGTAAAATCCAAAGAGTATTTTTCTATGGAATAGTCTCCCCTTGGAGATCAAGCAAAGAAAAAGTAGAAATAGTTTTAAAAAGCAGGCAAAGGTTTTCATTTGGACAAGGTTGTCTAAGAAAAACTACTGCCTCCTCGTGCCCTCTACTGCTGGTCAGGTGTATTTATTTGAAAGATAGGGATTATGTGCAATAAATATATATTTTTCTAGGTTGGGATAATGTGCAATAAATAGGTTGTTTTTTAAGGTTAGGTAAATTTGCAATTAATGGGTTGTTTAAGGTTAGGGAAAAGTGTCAATATAAATGAATGTATTTATGGTTGTTTGTAATTTTGTCTTGCCTTTTAATCATTTTATGTGTTATTGTTTTTACCATCGAGGACCACTTTGGAAACAAGTGTTTTAATGAATAATTTAAAGTGCTATCCTCTGGATCCACATTGTACATTTGTTGTATATGTCTCTTACCTAAATAAATTCAATTCAATGAATGTACTGTGGTTAAAACAGTTCTGTTCCAAGAGCAGCAGTGCTCCCTGTTCATTCCTGCTACTACTAGAACAGCAACATACAGGGCCTTGCAAAAGTATTCATCCCCCTTGGCATGTTTCCTATTTTGTAGCATTACAACCTGTAATTTAAATTGATTTTTATTTGGATTTCATGTAATGGACATACACAAAATAGTCAAAATTGGTGAAGTGGAATGAAAAAAATAACTTGTTTCAAAAATTTCAAAAAAGGAAATAATGGAAAAGTTGTGCGTGCATATGTATTCACCCCCTTTGCTATTAAGTCCCTAAATAAGAGCTGGTGCAACCAATTACCTTCAGAAGTTACATAATTAGTTAAATAAAGTCCACCTGTGAGCTATCTAAGTGTCACATGATCTCAGTATATATACACCTGTTCTGAAAGGCCCCAGAGTCTGCAACATCACTAAGCAAGGGGCACCACCAAGCAAGCGGCACCATGAAGACCAAGGAGCTCTCCAAACAGGTCAGGCACAAAGTTGTGGAGAAGTACAGATCAGGTTTGGTTATAAAAAAATATCAGAAACTTTGAACATCCCACGGAGCACCATTAAATCCATTATAAAACAATTTAAAGAATATGACACCACAACAAAACTCACGGACCAGGCAAGGAGGGCATTAATCAGAGAGGCAACAAAGAGACCAAAGATAACCCTGAAGGAGCTGCAAAGCTCCACAGCGGAGATTGGACTATCTGTCCATAGGACCACTTTAAGCCGTACACTCCACAAGGCTGGGCTTTACGGAAGAGTGGGCAGAAAAAAGCCATTGCTTAAAGAAAAAAATAACGTTTGGTGTTTGCCAAAAGGCATGTGGGAGACTCCCCAAACATATGGAAGAAGGTACTCTGGTCAGATTAGACTAAAATTGAGCTTTTTGGCCATCAAGGAAAATGTCTGCCGCAAACCCAACACCTCTCATCACCCCGAGAACACCATTCCCACAGTGAAGCATGGTGGCGGCAGCGTCATGCTGTGGGGATATTTTTAATCGGCAGGGACTGGGAAACTGGTCAGAATTGAAGAAATGATGGATGGCGCTAAATACAGGGAAATTCTTGAGGGAAACCTGTTTCAGTCTTCCAGAGATTTGAGACTGGGACGGAGGTTCACCTTCCAGCAGGACAATGACCCTAAGCATACTGCTAAGGCAACACTCAAGTGGTTTAAGGGGAAACATTTAAATGTCTTGGAATGGCCTAGTCAAAGGACAGATCTCAATCCAATTGAGAATCTGTGGTATGACTTAAAGATTGCTGTACACCAGCGGAACCCATCCAACTTGAAGGAGCTGGAGCAGTTTTGCCTTGAAGAATGGGAAAAAATCCCAGTGGCTAGATGTGCCAAGCTTATAGAGACATACCCCAAGAGACTTGCAGCTGTAATTGCTGCAAAAGGTGGCTCTACAAAGTATTGACTTTGGGGGGGGGGGTGAATAGTTATGCACGCTCAAGTCTGTTTTTTTGTCTTATTTCTTGTTTGTTTCACAATAAAACATATTTTG
Organism: Coregonus lavaretus; assembly: GCF_964263955.1. Classification (NCBI taxonomy): domain Eukaryota; kingdom Metazoa; phylum Chordata; class Actinopteri; order Salmoniformes; family Salmonidae; genus Coregonus; species Coregonus lavaretus. The sequence continues at coordinate 113,435 of NW_028166469.1, read as the reverse complement.
CATCTGCAAAGTGGTAGGCATGTTGTGTAAATCAAATGATACAAACCCCCCAAAAATCTATTTTAATTCCAGGTTGTAAGGCAACAAAATAGGAAAAATGCCAAGGGTGGTGAATATTTTCGCAAGCCACTGTATTTAGCTGACTAGCTAGCCTGCAGGCTTAAATTGTTTACTAGCTAGCTAGCTTGGTAACTAAGGCTAAACTGTAACAGCTAACAGTTGGCTAGCTAACATTAGCTAGAAAAACACATTTTAGCTAACTTACACAGCTTGCATCACATTTAGTATTTAATCAATTATTTAAAACTAGCTGAAAACTGGACATTAATGTGCAAAATGAAAAACTTGTTAGCTATATTGAACTTATCTTGTTTTGCTTTCTTGTTGCTCACTCCTGCAGAACTTTGTTCTTCCTCCCTCACTTTTGTCTCTGAAATGTTTTCTAATCCCTGTTTGGTATTCCCGCCTCCTCTCCATTTTCATTGGTTGCCTAACCCAACCAATCATAATCCTTTCTGCTCTGAGAAAACGTTTGAGTAAGTAAAACTTCTATGAGCGAAAGAAAGTGGATGAGTGACAGAGAGAGCAATAGAGTGATAGAGGGGGGAAAGAGAGTGGGAGGAATGCTTTGAGGGTTTATTTTTAAAGGTTCTTCACCCCACTAAGCATCTGGATCTGGATACAATATGGCTACGGAGAAACAGCTAACTTCCTACAATTTTACACATTTTGCCATGAGGCTGAGAGAAAATGTTGCTGTTTTTAAAGGAAAATTGGGAGGGGGAGGGGTGACCATAGTTTGAATGGAATGTTGCCATATTAATTAAATAATATGAATTAAAAAAGATTCATGGAATCATTCCTCTAACACTGGCTGGCTAGCTAGCTAACAAACATACAGTGCAGATAATGAATTTCTAGAATTTATTTTACACAATATCTTATCATAGCACCGGAAAACCATGGCTGACCTTTAACCCATCATAAGAAGGCTCATGTCCATTCTAGTATTCAAATTCCTAATTCTATTGGGGCGATCTCCAGGGGGTGTGTGATACCCCAGTGGCTCCAATGCATTTTGCCTCGGAGGGGATTCCCCTTCTGTACCCAAGGAAAAAAATGTCTGCTGGTCTGGCCTGGTCAAAACACAGCCAGGTTTCCATACTGTATAATGTAAAAGTAAAGAGCAAATAGCGCAGAAAGAGCAAAACGTTTTGGCAGGTGATTCAGAGACTCTCGTTCCAACATCACAGATGCCCTTGCTGATCCAAACACCATTTGACTCAAACGAAGTACAAACCATTATGATTATCATTAGCGGTAATGGCGGTTGTTTTTCTCACCTGTTTTCTCCCTTTGGTGATGTCACAACGGAATGTGTTGCTATTCGGCCTCATCATAGTACTGGGCCGCTTCCAAGTTTCAGTGGCATGAGGTTCTTCCAGAGGTTCGATCTCTACCATTCACCATCACAGCTTTGAGTTTGACTGTTCCATCCATTGGCTGTTTGGTGCTGCCATGCTTGGTGTGATTGGTTGCTTTGTGGCGACTGTGGTTTGGTCTGGACTATTGGCGAGGAGAACATGGAAGCCCTCTGAAGAAGCTCTTCAATCCCGGGTCAGCATGGGTGAGAGGGAAGCCATTGTTCTTTTCCTTTCCCTCTTGCTTTATTCTCTCAATTTGAGTCAGTGCCCAGAGATCTCACGTTTGCTCATTCTTATCAGGTCAGTGTGTGTGTGTGTTTGATTCAGAGGCAAAACACTGTCAGAGCAGGCACTTTTCATTGAATCAGTCAGATCTGGCTTGTTTTATTTGTTTTCGATCTTCAGTTCAGTAAAACTTTTATTTTATGGACGCTGGGGGTCTCCTCTGACCATCGAAGGAGAGGATAAAGGAGTCAAGATCGACCTCGTTTAACTTTCTCCTCCTGTCTTTCAACCGCAGGGTAGAGGGCCAGGGGGCCTTCAGCCAAACAGGCACCTCAGTGGATAACTATTGAGTAGATGGAGGGGGAAACAATAGCATTTTAACACTTGATGATGTTTCATGTTGTGAGACAGGGATGGTTCACTTGCAGACAGGTTTAGGTTTTTAAAAACACACCAAAAAATATATATTCACCTAGAATGATTAATATATCATACAAGTGAACAGCTCTCAACTACCCAAGCTGTGCTTTTCACTCTGAATATGAGATAAGAGATTACTTGATTGCCTATAAAATAAAAGCCTCCCAAAAGTAGGTTATCGTCAAGAGTCCACTTTCTATTCAGTGCCATACCATCCTGCCCAGACTATAGGTGATGCATGGATGGATCCTCCTGACAAAGAATTGCTTACTCAGACAGGAAGTACAGTCCTCTCCATTTTTTCCTCCCCAAACAGTTCTCCCCCTTACATCCTGAGGTACGGGCCAGGGAGGATCTGCTGACTCTCGCCAAAGGGCCAGAGAAGGCAGCCAAATCCTGCTTGAAAAACCTCCTTTATCCTCTTGATTAAATCCAAGGGGATTATTTCTCAAGATCCAACAGGCTAAATTGCCAAAATGAATAATACAGAGAGAGGGGGGAGGGCTGCACCAGAGAGGAGGGCCAGGAAAGCGAGGAGTAGAGAGAGGGAGTGAAAGAGAGAAAAATAAACTCTGTCTCTTCTTCCTTGCAACAGATCTCTCTTTCACCTTGAGTGTTCAGGGATCTGACATCACACGCTGACCTTTCACTTCACAAGTAATAATCATTTTACCACTGATTTACACACCAGCACAATGTAAACTGATACAGAACCAATGTTTTATGTATGATTATAATCATAATACATTTATTTAATGGACAGAAGGATCCATGCAATACATGTCCTAACTAGAGTTGTTGGCACTGACGATTTGTATTTAATTTTTCTTCTTCTTTCCTTTCGATTATTTTTAAGGCTGACAAGGGAAAGAGGAGCCATTTGGACACAGGGGCATCAATTGGGTATGGCAGTCACCATACCCTAGTTCCACACCAACAATTTAAAATAGGCTACTAAAATCATTCCGATCCCAATTAAAAGGCAAATGCAGTTTAGTGGAATTAATTGGCCGACTTTAGGACCATGCGGACGCCTGGGAGCAGGAAGGAAGGCTGTTTGTTTGGCTGGCTAGCTTTATGGAGAGCACATCAACACAGCTGCAGGGAACTTCTCAAAACAGTGCAGAGGTAAAGATGGCTATAGTAGATGGCTTTGGCTAGGTAACTGCTATTTGACTTGACATGAAACTAAACTAGAGTTTTAATCCAGGTGCTGAGCTAGTGCTAGCAGCTAATTCTTGTATGACATGTCCCAGCTAGCACATAACGTTCAGAGAACCATATGTTGTTTAGAGCTTGGTGAGAGCGTGGTTGTCCTATGGTTATTTTGCATACAACCTTCCCACAACGTTCTAGGAATTGTGCAGGATAGTTGCTTGGCTTTAGAACATTCTCAGAACATTTAAGGAACTTGACAAAAAAAACAGTAGGGGACATTCTACAAACACCCCAGTAGTGCTATCTGCAGGGTTAGCTCCAGGTAAATATTGCAATCCTTTAGCCATTCCTGGACCTGTGTCCAAAAACAAGCTACAAATGAAAAAAGTATGAAAATGTATGTAAGTCGCTCTGGATAAGGGCGTCTGCTAAATGACGTAAATGTAAATGGACAGTACCAAAACAAATGATCTAATGATTCTGTCTCTTCGCAGCAAAATCTGCAGAGCTGGGAAGATTGTATCCCCCATATAAATAACATTATATTGGTAGCAGGAATTTTGTATAAATTCTAAGTTTTGAATCTGGCGTTGTTTTGCGTATCAGTTCATAAACACTATGCCATGGAATCGGTACGTCAAAAATCTCTTCCCAACTATTTTGCAATCTATATGGGATGGCTGTCAATCCTTTGGTCCTTAAATGAAACTGGTATACTTTTTATTTATCACAATTTTCTTTAACCAATTATGTTCTTTAATGCAGGGCCGACAGACAAGTTCCTTACTTTTTCCCCCTTCCACTTTCCTCATCCATTTTTGCGGTAATGCTGCAATTATTTGGTTGTAATTTTGGGTAGAGCAGACATTTCCATATGTTTTTGTTAGCTGCATGTGCAACATAACTCCACCAGTCCTACCTATGATATATTTTATGAAGGTTATACCTTTTTTAAAACATTTCTTCAAAAAATAATGTTTTTTTAATCAATTAGTATATTTGAGTTTAACCACAATATTTGTTGCATTATTTGTTCTGTTGTTTCTGGAGGATTAAATTGAAATTGCAACCAACATTCTATGGCTTGTTTTGGAAATAGTGATATTTGGGAGATTATTTCCTTTTCAAATAACTGAAAGTGAGAGGTTGTAATCTGAATAAAGGGAAAAAGGCCATTCTTGAACATTGGGTGAGACAATCTTACTAATTTGCTAGAGAACCAGTTCGGATTGAAGTATAACTTTTGTATGACAGAAGCTTTCAGTGATAGGTCTAATGCTTTAATATTTAATCATTTCTGTCCTCCGAATTCATATTCATTATATAAATAGGCCCGTTTAATTTTGTCTGGCTTGCCGTTCCACATAAAATGGAATCTTTTTTTCTCACATCATTTAAAAAACTGTTCGCTAGGCGTAGGCAAGACCATAAGCAAATAGGTAAACTGGGATAATACTAAAGAGTTAATCAGGGTGATTTTTCCACAAATTGACAGGTATTTACCTTTCCATGGTAGCAAGATCTTATCTATTTTTGCTAACTTTCTATTAAAATGAATTGGAGTGAGATCATTTTGTATTCCGAGTATATCCACATCACCATCAGACCATTTTATTGGTAAACTACATGGTAATGTATAAAATTTTATTTTTTAGTGATCCAATACGTGATATAGTACATTTATCATAATTTGGTTGTAATCCAGAGAGGTTAGAAAATGTATCTAGATCCTCTATGAGGCTGTGGAGGGATCCAAGTTGTGGATTTTAAAGAAAGCATGAATCATCAGCGTACAATGACACCTTTGTTTTTAATCCCTGGATTTCTAATCCCTTGATATTATTGTTGGATCTGATTTTAATAGCTAACATTTCGATGGCCATAATAAATATATATGCAAATAGTGGACAACCTTGTTTCACTCCTCTTGACAGTTTAAAACTTTTGGAGAAATAGCCATTATTTACTATTTTACACCTAGGGTTACTATACATGATTTTCCTGGGAGGTTTTATTAACTTTCTACGAACGGAAATTATAGGTTATTTCTAGGTTTTTCAATAACTTCCTTAAAACTTTAACTGAATGTTTCAAGACTTTTAATAACACTTTTAGTTTAGGTTAACTGTTTTGAACTCCAAGCATATATAGGACGCATGGAAATTAATTTGCTTAGGCATTAATCAAGCAAACACTTATTTTTTATTGTGGCACGCATCAGTGAGATTCGAAACTATGATCTTCGGTTCTCTATCCATGGAATTGGTTCACTGCACCACCAGGATGAAGCTAGCATGTCATGTTATTTTTTTTTACTCATACAAAGCTTTTAATTTTTGTCTATTCAAACAGACCCCATTTCAAAGGAAACAAGCTCTCATTAAGATCAGGTGTGGTCAATTAGTGGGCGTGGCCAACACACCTTAACAAGAGGGGATAGAGAGAGTTTTGTTGATGCTGAGAACGGAATGTATATGTTTTTCAATAACATTCTTAGAACATTCTTTGAACGTTACTAATGTTTTCTTAATGTTCTGAGAACATGACTTTAAATAGAACCATGAGGAAACCTGCAGAAAACGTTATGCTGAAGTATTGAAATTCCTACAGCAATGTTTCTTAAAGTTCTCTGAACTATTTGAAAACATTCTCAAGGTCAAACCAGTTGGAGAACGTTCCTAGAACATTACCAAAAATGATATTAAATGTAACCCTGTTTGAACTTTTATTAAACATTCTGTTAAAGTAATGAAATACCACGAAAATAACGTTATTAAGTTCCTTAAATGTGCTGAGAATGTTCCAAAGCCAAGCAACTATCACGCACCATTCCCAAAATGTTGTGGGAAGGTTCTATGCTAAATAACCATAGGAAAAACATGCTCTCGCCAAGCTCTAAAAAACATATGCACCATTCCCAGAAAATTGTGGGAAGGTTGTATGAAAAATAACTATAGGACAACCACTCTCACCAAGCTCTAAGAAACATATGTTTTTTAACGTTTTACAAACGTTCCTTGGAAGGGGGTGGGGTGTGGCTGAAATTACCCCTGTGTTTGGACACACCATTCAGGCTATTTCGAGTCATTGATTTCGGTGTGGATTTGTCAAGCTTGGACAGAACCCATGTAAACCCAAACGACCTCTGGGTTGCAGCAATTCATTATATTTCACTGCTGAAATGTCCACGATCATTACTATATAGGTTCTCTTTCAATTATTAGTTTCGATCTCATGTTGGGATGTGGCCAACTCCCGTATCGCAAAACATGCTCTCCTGAAATCAGGGTAGTCACAACATCAGCAACCCTCAGAGGTCCAAAAACTAAGGGAGTATGCACCGACAAGGCACATACAATCTAATTTTCATTAGATATGTCCCAAAAACAGTGCCCAAGAGGTAAACTCCTCTCTAGGAGAGGCCCCTCAGAAGGCAATCACCTTGCCATTATAAATCAATATAATAGCCCAATGATCCTGCAGGATATCATCGTAGAGATAAGAGGGTGGTAGCCCAATAAGCGAAGAGCTTGGCACCCTTGCCTCAGCTCTACTACAATCAAAGTACATGCACACTGCACATACTGGACAACGACACCCTTCTGGGGAAGGCGACAGGCAAAAAGCCAAAGGCTCCTAGGTGTGACAATGGGGAAAAAGTAGACCCGGGCCAAAGATGGAGATAGGTACATTAACCTGAAAATACTACATCTCCACGCTTTTCAACGTTTTTTTGTAGCTGCTGTGAAAAGACCTTAAGGACAATAGACCTGTCCAAGGACGAGCTGAAGGCTTAGAGACTGAGCGTAAACGACGTGCTCCCCTTAGAGACGACACAACAGTTATGGATAAACTACATCACTACCAGAGCCTTCGCAGGCCGATAAAGTGGCTGAAGGACCTTAAAGTGAAGGTTGCATGATATATTTACACAAATCTTACAACGCAGATTGATGATATTTCATCTAAAAAACGGTCTTTGTGCAAAAGCTTATTAGAAAAATAATAATTATACACTTTTGTTTCCGCAATTTGAACTAGAGTACATTTATTTTAAAAAGTATACCAACAATACACTGCGGCTTTGACGTCAAGAGAAGAACAGCCTTTTGGTGGCGGCAGTGCACCGTTTATCGGTAGGCATGTTTGGTTTGTTTCAGGGGAACCCTTGGCGCTTCAGTCTCACTTTGTCCCAAAGGATTATGATGGCTACCAACAATGGAAGAGTGGATTCACCATGAACCAGTCAATGTAGGCTCCAAGTCCATTGACACCACGACGGCAGGTGGCTTCGGTGACGGAGGCGAATCGGGTAAGTAGGTACAGTTATGTTGCTAGAAGATTATATAAATTAAGATAGCCAGCTACCTAAGTGCATCGGGCCATGCAAAACGAACTAGCCCACTTGGATCTAGCATGGTGTTTGGGGATGGAAGCAAGCAGAAATAAATAGTCAAATACCAATCGGATTAATGTCATTGTTTATTTCAAGGTATGTCTTTATTTTTGCTTAACTGCCTGATCTTTATTGGCCGATATCTTGCAGGATATCATGGTAGCCAATGTTTGTGTTAGCCATAATACCTGGATTTACTGTTACTTCTGCTGCTAGTAACGTTAGCACTCTGGTTAGCATGTGCTACCATCGGCCAACAACAAAGTTTTAGCAAGTTTGTTTATAGACGTTCAATGTCTACTATGATGGTAAAGATTTCTTGATTTTGTGTAACAGTACGAGAAATACAGATGTGCTGAACTGCTAATAAGTGATGTGATTCAAGGCTGTTAGTGGTTAGCTTGTAGGGGTAAACCTACAGGGTATAAAAGGGGCTATGCTAAAAGCCTGCGCGCTGTATATGTGATAAAAAATGTTTTAACTGATACAGAATAAAGAAATCACAGGATATGGTCAGATAAGTTGGCTTCATTCAGAGTGCAAAAATACATATTTTTAAACAAAGAGGACTCTGTATGATGTGGGTCTTTACCGTCTTAAATGTTATGTGGATAGTGGCTACACTCCTGTACTGTGTTCACTCATGTCAAAACCCATCCAGGGATTCGAATCTCACCTGATGCCTTGTCGCAATAAAAAATAAAATGTGTTTGCATGGTTAATGCCTGAGGAAAATAATTTCCATGTGTCCTATATGTGCTTCGAGTTCAATAAATGTACCCACAATAAGCTAGCAGTGTTTTTAAATGTCTTAATGAAACATTCAGTTACAGTTTAAATACGTTTTTCAAAAACCTCCAAATAACCTATAATTTTCATTCTCAGAGCATTAATAAAACCTCCCAGGAAAACTTTCAAGGAACCAGAGGAAAATGTTCTCAGAACCTCCCTGCAACCTAAAAAGTAACTTTCCCAGAACAGGCTCAATTTTCACTTCTGTTCTCAGAACGTTAAAAAAATAATTAGGTTTTACCGGTCAAGAAACGTATGGCTTCGTTCCCACAACCAATGTGAAACCAAAAACATACATTCCCACAACTTCCAAGGAACCAAATGTGCTGGCTGGGTAGTCACCTTGTCTGTCTTTCATTTATATGAACTTGACAATGACATAGTCAACCATTCTCCATGGAGAGGAAGGCATCTGTCTGGCCATGGTTTTACTTCGGTGGTCAGAGCCGAGGGAGGCTGGGATGGGTAGCCTAAGAGAAAATGGCATATAGGCAACTATAATATTACTTCTCACATTTGGTGCCTGTTGGATAGAACAGAATGTTACTCTGCTAAACACAGAAGTGCAAAATTGAGGGATGAACCAATTTCACTAGCATACATTACACACTGACACCCATCTCTCAACTTTGAAAGCAAGCTAGCTAAGTATAACATATGTTTTGTCCTTACAACTTTACCTGGACTGTAGTTTGCACGTTTTGATATTACTTTTGCACCATTTTGTATCACATTGGCCAGCAAGCACATTCCCTTTGACTTCTAGCTATGTTTATTACTGTAGAGAGCTAGTTAGTGACACATAGGCCTACTCTTTCTGCTGTACTGTAGTGCCACGATGCATTATAACATGTCTCCAGAAGCTGTGTTGACATTTCACCTTTCCACTTTTGAAATTCGCTACATCACTAGTTATCCAGCAAATGTTAGCTAGGTAACTATTAGCCCCTGACAAGTAGGCAAACATCAGTAGCTATGTTAGCCTGGCCAGGCTGGTTACTTCACACATTGGCTATCATGGCTATTTGGCTAAGTGAACGTCAGTAGCTCATCACAATGCTTGCTAGAATAGCATTTTAGTTTTTTTACCATTTCATTGTCAGCACAACAAGACCGGTCGAAGTGCATTGCAGACAGCAGTAAGCCAGTATCAACAGGTTGTAAACAGGAAGTAATGAGTCCACATGTGAAACATTGTAGGTGGTTTCAAATGAACTAAACCCAGCCCTGAAAAGAACAGTATGTGGACGTCATTTTATCCGGGAAACTCATGGCATTGACACAAATATCTGAAGTTCCCACGTCAAGCCCAAATGTATCATACTTTCACTAAAATGATAACTTATTCCCTTAAATTGTTTTTACTCACAGGCATTTGTAGGTCTCACCTCATTTGCCACTCTACCATCTGTCTCCAACAGACGCTTTTGATAGGTACTTCCGAGAGTAGGCGATCCTTAACGAATCTCCACGAGGTAACAAAATTAATAATTGAAATAACAGCCTGTTACATAACTAAGAAGAAGCGGTTTGCAGGCTTCTTTCTCTCTCTCTCTCTCCCTCATGCACACACATGCTTACTGAAGCTGGTTTTCCAGGTGTGAATATTGTCCATGGGGATCCAACAATAACACAACCACTAAAGACCAGACTTGGCTGTTAACAAGTGTGTCCTTTCCCCTCAGATCTCTGTGGACCTTCTCCTGTACTTACAGTTCTCAAAGGCCATGATAAATGAAACAACCCTCTTGGGCTAAGCAGCAAGAAGAGGCAGCTAGCCAGTCACCTAAGCCCAGCAGCAATCAAGCAGAAGCCCAACACCACCCTCAATACAATTCCCACTGTTCTCCCTGGTCCTTGGCTCGCCATACTAGGTTCCATACCCAGACAGGGAGCTCCATCTCTGGGCACTCAGTGCCAGGTGCGTGGCCCAAGCGGGTGCCCTGTCTTCAGCTCCACCCGACCACCCCTCTCCATGCCAGGAACACTGGAACTGCAGAGCTGGAAAGTCTTACCCTCCTCTTGTTGACAATCCAGTTTTAAAGGTGTTCCACTCAATCAGAGCTGATGGCAGCTTGTAGAGGACATGGTGAATGGGCACTCCATCTTTGGGACAAAGCTCAGGTCAGTAATGTGCTGACAAAGACAACACCATGGAAAGTATATGAGGGGTGTGTGTGTGTGATATATATACATACATACGTGTGCCAAGCTTGTAGCGTCATGCCAAAGGTTCTTCAACAAATTACTGAGTAAAGGGTCTCAATACTTATGTAAATGTGATCTTTTTTAAAATTTTTATTAATAAATGTGCAAACATTTCTAAAAACCAGTTTTTGCTTTGTCATTATAGGGTATGGTGTGTAGATTGATGAGAAAAAAACAACAATGTAATACATTTTAGAATAAGGTTGTAATATAACAACATTTTGAAAAAGTCAAGGTCTGAATACTTTCCGAATGCACTGTACTTTTGTGTGTGTGAGTACACACATCGTCCTACAGACGGTGAGTCACGTGGCTATATAAAGCAGGCAGATGGGTATTGAGGCATTCAGTTACTGTTCGATTTAACATTAGAATGGGCAAAATTAGTGACCTAAGAGACTTTGAGCGTGGTATGATCGTCGGTGCCAGGCGCTCCGGATCCAGTATCTCAGAAACGGCCATCCTCCTGGGCTTTTCACACATGACAGTTTACCGAGAATGGTGCAACAAACAAAAAACATCCAGTCAGGGCAGTCCTGTGGGCGAAAACAGCTCGTTGATGAGAGAAGTCGAAGGAGGAATTACATTTACATTTTAGTCATTTAGCAGACGCTCTTATCCAGAGCGACTTACAGTTAGTGAGTGCATAAATTTTTCATACTGGCCCCCCGTGGGAAACGAACCCACAACCCTGGCGTTGCAAGCGCCATGCTCTACCAACTGAGCTACAGGAGGCTTCTGCAAGAAACAAGAAATGGCAAGAATCGTGCAAGCTAACACACAAACACTGAATGTACAAAACATTAGGAACACCTTCCTAATATTGAGTTGCACACCCTTTTGCCCTCAGAACAGCTTCAATTCGGCGGGGCATTGACTCTACAAAGTGTCTCATTCCACAGGGATGCTGGCCCATGTTGACTCCAATGCTTCCCACAGTTGTCAAGTTGGCTGGATGTCCTTTGGGTGGTGGGCCATTCTTGATACACACAGGAAACTGTTGAGTGTGAAAAACCCAGCAGCTTTGCAGTTCTTGACACACTCAAACCGGTGCACCTAGCAACTACTACCATTCCCCGTTCAAAGGATTCACCTGGTTAGAGCCTTTGTTCCTAATGTTTTGTACAATCTGTGTGTGTGTGGTAAACTACAAGCACAAGTAAGGAAAATCCTCATCACAGATCATTGGTAACATCTTGATAATAAAACAAATGAATTATGATGAATTTAAATTATAAGTAGGCAGACACCCATACAAAAATTCATAAAAACAAGGGTTTGCTGACAATTCACAAAAACAAAGAGGTTGCTGTCCAGAGTCCCTGAATCCAACCCAACCCCAAAGAGAGAGACACTGTAAATTACACTGGTATTTCATTTCAGCAAGACTATTACCAATACCACAGGAAATTATTTTAGGGGTTGGTATGTTATTTTCCCTCTCTCAACCACCCCCAATACAACCTATCCAACCCATCTTCTTGACTCTCAACCCCACCCGTTCCATCATTAGAATGCGAAAATAATAATTGTTATGTAAAGAAAACAGTCAAACGACTGTCTACCGAATCCAAACCATAAATTGGAAACACTCTAGTACACAGCATGGGTTGGGCACGCACTACTTCGCTCATGTCTTGACAATGAAAATAACATTGTGAACCGAAGCCACGTGAGAATCACTGCACGCTGCCATGCATCCGCTTATAGCACACACCAAAAGTGGATGGATAAAGTAAAGCCTCAACAACTCCAAGACCAACAGGCTTTTCAATTCTCTTATTTTCACCGCTAGCCTAGTGGATGTCGGAAGCACCAAGCAGAGGAAAACGGATCCATCCTAATTATGATCCAATGAGAGTGAATGTTAAGATATATCACACAATCCTTCCATTACAGGGTTTACTTTGGATGAGGACGATCTAAAACAGTTACAGTACACAATTATATGAACACTTATTGGATGGTCGACTTCCATTATAATTCAGAAAAGATGCAGAGTAGAGTGATACAGGTGCAATCGAGAATAGTTAGTGGAGTGGATATGGATTTTACAACTAATAATATATATGACAGATTGTACTGTGCAGAGGAGAGCGTGTGTGTGTGTGTTTTTTGTTAGGATGAGCATGGTGGTGCCCATGGTGAGACCGTCTATCTTTTCTCTCTTGGATAAGCTCACATCCAGGTCAGATGTTCTCTCCACAAAGGCCTTTAAGTTTAAACCCCGACTCACTGAAAGAGAAAGAGAGAGCTAGCAAACTGAGACAGATGTGGGGAGGGATAGAGGTTAATGGCTGAGATACTGCATATCCCTTCTCTCCATATAGAAGTTGTAGAAACCTGTGTCTTGACTGAGTCCCGCTCTTCTTTACGAGTTGTGGTAGAAATAAACTATTTTTGGCGCACCCCAAATTTAACTGGGGGAAAAACTAGGCCACACCAAAACATGTCTGCCATCATTTTATACTGGAGAGAGACTACTGTGAAATGTTTTTTTTAAAGGATTGGATGGAAAAAACACCACACATTCATCCCCAGCTCAACGGGTCCAAGCCTGCGCTTTCCCTGAAAGAAGTGATGAGGATTGTATAGCGACAGAGAACATGTCAGAGTCTACTCTAAGTGCCTAAAATAAGTGTCCCATTGGACCTGTCAACCGTTCTCTTGTAGACAAGTTGACATGCATGTCCTATATATGACACTCACACTCAGTGGTTGATATACAGTTGAAGTTGGAAGTTCACATACACCTTAGCCAAATACATTTAAATTCAGTTTTTCACAATTCCTGACATTTAATCCTAGTAAAAATGCCCTGTTTTAGGTCAGTTAGAATCACAACTTTATTTTAAGAATGTGAAATGCCAGAATAATAGTAGGGAGAATTATTTATTTCAGCTTCAGTAATTTTTCCAACAATTGTTGACAGACAGATTATTTCACTTATAATTCACTGTATCACAATTCCAGTGGGTCAGAAGTTTACATACACTAAGTTGACTGTGCCTTTAAACAGTTTGGAAAATTCCAGAAAATGATGTCATGGCTTTAGAAGCTTCTGATAGGCTAATTGACATCATTTGAGTCAATTGGAGGTGTACCTGTGGATGTATCTCAAGGCCTACCTTCAAACTCAGTGCCTCTTTGCTTGACATCATGGGAAAATCAAAAGAAATCAGTCAAAAAATTGTAGACCTCCACAAGTCTGGTTCATCCTTGGGAGCAATTTCCAAACGCCTGAGGGTACCACGTTCATCTGTACAAACAATAATAATAATAATAATATGCCATTTAGCAGACGCTTTTATCCAAAGCGATTTACAGTCATGCGTGCATACATTTTTACGTATGGGTGGTCCCGGGGATCGAACCCACTACCCTGGCGTTACAAGCGCCATGCTCTACCAATTGAGCTACAGAGGACCACAATAGTACGCAAGTATAAACACCATGGGACCACGCAGCCGTCATACCGCTCAGGAAGGAGACGCGTTCTGTCTCCTAGAGATGAACAGACTTTGGTGCGAAAAGTGCAAATCAATCCCAGAACAACAGCAAAGGACCTTGTGAAGATGCTGGAGGAAAAAGGTACAAAAGTATCTATAGCCACAGTAAAACGAGTCCAATATCGTCATAACCTGAAAGGCCGCTAAGCAAGGAAGAAGCCACTGCTCCAAAACCGCATTAAAATGCCAGACTACGGTTTGCAACTGCACATGGGGACAAAGATCATACTTTTTGGAGAAATGTCCTCTTGTCTGATTAAACAAAAATAGAACTGTTTGGCCATAATGACCATCGTTATGTTTGGAGGAAAAAGGGGGTAGCTTGCAAGCCGAAGAACACCATCCCAACCGTGAAGCACGGGGGTGGCAGCATCATGCTGTGGGGGGTGCTTTGCTGCAGGAGGGACTGGTGCACTTCACAAAATAGATGGCATCATGAGGAAGGAAAATTGTGGATATATTGAAGCAACATCTCAAGACATCAGTCAGGAAGTTAAAGCTTGGTCGCAAAAGGGTCTTCCAAATGGACAATGACCCCAAGCATACTTCCAAAGTTGTGGCAAAATGGCTTAAGGACAACAAAGTCAAGGTATTGGAGTGGCCATCACAAAGCCCTGACCTCAACCCTATAGAAAATGCGTGGGCTGAACTGAAAAGGCGTGTGCGAGCGAGGCCTACAAACCTGACTCAGTTACACCAGCTCTGTCAGGAGGAATGGGCCAAAATTCACCCAACTTATTGTGGGAAGCTTGTGGAAGGCTACCCAAAACATTTGACCCAAGTTAAACAATTTAAAGGCAATGCTACCAAATACAAATTGAGTGTATGTAAACTTCTGACCCACTGGGAATGTGATGAAATAAATAAAAGCTGAAATAAATCATTCTCTCTACTATTATTCTGACATTTCACATTCTTAAAATAAAGTGGTGATCCTAACTGACCTAAGACAGGGCATTCTTACTAGGATTAAATGTCAGGAATTGTGAAAAACTGAGTTTAAACGTATTTGGCTAAGGTGTATGTAAACTTCCGACTTCAACTGTAGATACTTCTGTACCTGTTTCCTCCAGCATCTTCACAAGGTCCTTTGCTGTTGTTCTGGGATTGATTTGCACTTTTCGCACCAAAGTACGTTAATCTCTAGGATACAGAACCCGTCTCCTTCCTGAGCGGTATGACTGCTGCGTGGTCCCATGGTGTTTATACTTGTGTACTGTTGTTTGTACAGATCAACATGGTACCGTCAGGCGTTTGGAAATTGGATGAACCAGACTTTTTCTGAGGTCTTGGCTGATTTCTTTTGATTTTCCCATGATGTCAAGCAAAAAGGCACTGAGTTTGAAGGTAGGCCTTGAAATACATCCACAGGTACACCTCAAATTGACTCAAATTATGTCAATTAGCCTATCAGAAGCTTCTAAAGCCATGACATCATTTTCTGGAATTTTCCAAACTGTTTAAAGGCAGTCAACTTAGTGTATGTAAACTTCTGACCCACTGGAATTGTGATACAGTGAATTATAAGTGAAATAATCTGTCTGTAAACAATTGTTGGAAAAATGACTTGTCATGCACAAAGTAGATGTCCTAACCGACTTGCCAAAACTATAGTTTGTTAACAAGACATTTTTGGAGTGGTTGAAAAACAAGTTTTAATGACTCCAACCTAAGTGTATGTAAACTTCCAACTTCAACTGTATGTAAGAAAGAGCACGTGTATGAGCAGATCTGGAACTCTCCAAACTCATCATTGAGAAGGAAGCTACAGAAGCTCAAATATGTTTCACCTCAAGTATAACGTTTTATTAGTCATATGTACAGGATACCCATGGTGTCCAACGAAATGCTTACTTGCAGGTTCCTTCTTGACAATGCAACAACAATAAGAAACTAGATGGTAACTTTACAAGTAAAGTTATTGGGCTTGCTTTAGCTCTTTAAGTATTTTTGTGTTAGTGGAAGAAGTTGAAAGCGTTTTGCTCAAGCTGACGTCATGACAAACAAGTGCCCTCATGCAAAGAAGACGAGAAAGACTGTTTGTCTACACTCTGATTAAAGTGATACGAGAACTGTTTGGTTTTAATCTTGTGTAGAGTAATGATATACGGGCAACTGCTGAGGAAGAATTGAGTTACATAACCACTGTTTGTCTACAGTACATGTACTTATAGCTTCAATGCATTTTTCCGCAAAAGGTGGGTAAACTGCGTTTGCATTTACCCTCCACTATACCACTGCTCTTGATGTGTTCATATAAGAAACAGGAATTCCGGATCATTTGTTTTGAAATGTCTCTCAGGTTTATGAGAGAATGGCCAGACTGATGTTATTGATACACTAAAAAAGGTACATTTTCAAGAAAGTATATATTTCCATCTGTCTAGTAGGACTATTTCTCATCAATTTTTCACCTAATGCTGCCCACACATGTTGTTTGAAAATGGACTTTCATATCATCAAGAGCGGTCAGTAGTTGTGTGGTCAGTAATTGTGTGGTTGTGGTCAGTAGTTGTGGTCAGTTGTGTGGTTGCGGTCAGTAGTTGTGGACAGTAGTTGTGTGGTTGTGGTCAGTAGTTGTGGTCAGTTGTGTGGTTGTGGTCAGTAGTTGTGGTCCAGTAGTTGTGTGGTCAGTAGTTGTGTGGTTGTGGTTAGGGCTGTGGCGGTCACGAAATTTCATCAGCCGGTGATTGTCAAGCAAATAACTGGTCGGTCTCACGGTAATTGAACATTAATTAACACATTTAGCATCTCCTGGCTTCCACACATAGCCTACAAGCCACTGACGCAGACCTTTGGAACATCTACATGTTATTGATCCATCTGTCTAGTAGGACTATTTCTCATCAATTTTTCACCTAATGCTGCCCGCACATGTTGTTTGAAACTTTACTTTCATATCATCGAGAGTGGTCAATAGTTTTGGTCAGTAGTTGTGTGGTTGTGTTCAGTAATTGTGTGGTTGTGGTCAGGTTGTGGTCAGTAGTTGTGTGGTTGTGGTCCAGTAATTGTGTGGTTGTGGTCCAGTAGTTGTGTGGCTGTGGTCAGTAGTTGTGTGGTTGTGGTCCAGTAATTGTGTGGATGTGGTCCAGTAGTTGTGTGGTTGTGGTCCAGTAATTGTGTGGTTGTGGTCCAGTAGTTGTGTGGTTGTGGTCCAGTAGTTGTGTGGTTGTGGTCCAGTAGTTGTGGTCCAGTAGTTGTGTGGTTGTGGTCAGTAGTTGTGTGGTTGTGGTCAGTAGTTGTGTGGTTGTGGTCCAGTAGTTGTGTGGTTGTGGTCAGTAGGTTAGGTCAGTAGTTGTGTGTTCAGTAATTGTGTGGTTGTGGTCAGGTTGTGGTCACTAGTTGTGTGGTTGTGGTCAGTAGTTGTGGTCACTAGTTGTGTGGTTGTGGTCAGTAGTTGTGTGGTGACTAGTTGTGTGGTTCAGTAGTTGTGTGGTCACTAGTTGTGTGGTTGTGGTTAGGGCTGTGGCGGTCTCACAGTAATTTACCGTTAATTAACAAACACATTTAGCATCTCCTGGCTTCCACACATAGCCTCCAAGCCACTGATGCAGAACTTTGGAACATCTACATTTAAAAAAGTCTAATAAATCCATGTAATATAGCCTACACCTAAACAATAAATCCATTATTTATTTTAGACAGGTCTAAAGAAGCATGATATGAAGAAAATAATAGCATACTCTGAGTTGTCCTTATGTTACAGTGAGGGAAAAAAGTATTTGATCCCCTGCTGATTTTGTACGTTTGCCCACTGACAAAGAAATGATTAGTCTATCATTTTAATGGTAGGTTTATTTGAACAGTGAGAGAGAGAATAACAACAACAAAAATCCAGAAAGACGCATGTCAAAAATGTTATAAATTGATTTGCATTTTAATGAGGGAAATAAGTATTTGACCCCCTCTCAATCAGAAAGATTTCTGGCTCCCAGGTGTCTTTTATTTTATACAGGTAACGAGCTGAGATTAGGAGCACACTCTTAAAGGGAGCGCTCCTAATCTCAGCTTGTTACCTGTATAAAGACACCTGTCCACAGAAGCAATCAATCAATCAGATTCCAAACTCTCCACCATGGCCAAGACCAAAGAGCTCTCCAAGGATGTCAGGGACAAGATTGTAGACCTACACAAGGCTGGAATGGGCTACAAGACCATCACCAAGCAGCTTGGTGAGAAGGTGACAACAGTTGGTGCGATTATTTGCAAATGGAAGAAACACAAAATAACTGTCAATCTCCCTCGGCCTGGGGCTCCATGCAAGATCTCACCTCGTGGAGTTGCAATGATCATGAGAACGGTGAGGAATCAGCCCAGAACTACACGGGAGGATCTTGTCAATGATCTCAAGGCAGCTGGGACCATAGTCACCAAGAAAACAATTGGTAACACACTACGCCGTGAAGGACTGAAATCCTGCAGCGCCCGCAAGGTCCCCCTGCTCAAGAAAGCACATAAACAGATTCAGAGGAGAACTGGGTGAAAGTGTTGTGGTCAGATGAGACCAAACTGGAGCTCTTTGGCATCAACTCAACTCGCCGTGTTTGGAGGAGGAGGAATGCTGCCTATGACCCCAAGAACACCATCCCCACCGTCAAACATGGAGGTGGAAACATTATGCTTTGGGGGTGTTTTTCTGCTAAGGGGACAGAACAACTTCACTGCATCAAAGGTATACTGTGAACCATCAGATCCTCCTCTCCACCCTCTCCGAGTTGGGCATCTCCGGCGCGGCTCACTCTTGGATTTCGTCCTACCTCACAGGTCGCTCCTACCAGGTGGCGTGGCGAGAATCTGTCTCCGCACCACGTGCTCTCACCACTGGTGTCCCCCAAGGCTCAGTTCTAGGCCCTCTCCTATTCTCTCTATACACCAAGTCACTTGGCTCTGTCATATCCTCACATGGTCTCTCCTATCATTGCTATGCAGACGACACACAATTAATCTTCTCCTTTCCCCCTTCTGATAACCAGGTGGCGAATCGCATCTCTGCATGTCTGGCAGACATATCAGTGTTGATGACGGATCACCACCTCAAGCTGAACCTCGGCAAGACGGAGCTGCTCTTCCTCCCGGGGAAGGACTGCCCGCTCCATGATCTTGCCATCAATGTTGACAACTCCGTTGTGTCCTCCTCCCAGAGTGCAAAGAACATTGGCGTGACCCTGGAAAACACCCTGTCGTTCTCCGCTAACATCAAAGCGGTGACCCGATCCTGTAGGTTCATGCTCTACAACATTCGCAGAGTACGACCCTACCTTACACAGGAAGCGGCACAGGTCCTAATCCAGGCACTTGTCATCTCCCTGGACAACACCCTGTCGTTCTCCGCTAACATCAAAGCGGTGACCCGATCCTGTAGGTTCATGCTCTACAACATTCGCAGAGTACGACCCTACCTTATACAGGAAGCGGCACAGGTCCTAATCCAGGCACTTGTCATCTCCCATCTTGATTACTGCAACTCGCTGTTGGCTGGGCTCCCTGCCTGTGCCATTAAACCCCTACAACTCATCTAGAATGCTGCAGCCTGTCTGGTGTTCAACCTTCCCAAGTTCTCTCACGTCACCCTGCTCCTCCGCACACTCCACTGGCTTCCAGTTGAAGCCCGCATCTGCTACAAGACCTACGGAGCTGTGAGGGGAACGGCACCTCCGTACCTTCAGGCTCTGATCAGTCCCTACACCCAAACGAGGGCATTGCGTTCATCCACCTCTGGCCTGCTGGCCCCCCTACCTCTGCGGAAGCACAGTTCCCGCTCAGCCCAGTCAAAACTGTTCGCTGCTCTGGCACCCCAATGGTGGAACAAGCTCCCTCACGACGCCAGGACAGCGGAGTCACTCACCACCTTCCAGAGACACTTGAAACCCCACCTCTTTAAGGAATACCTGGGATAGGATAAAAGTAATCCTTCTACCCTCCCCCTACCCCACCCAAAGATTATATTGTAAAGTGGTTGTCCCACTGGCTATCATAAGGTGAATGCACCAATTTGTAAGTCACTATGGACAAGAGCGTCTGCTAAATGACAAAAATGTAAATGTAAAGGGACAATGGACGGCGCCATGTACCGTCAAATCTTGGGTGAGAACCTCCTTCCCTCAGCCAGGGCATTGAAAATGGGTCGTGGATGGGTATTCCAGCATGACAATGACCCAAAACACACAGCCAAGGCAACAAAGGAGTGGCTCAAGAAGAAGCACATTAAGGTCCTGGAGTGGCCTAGCCAGTCTCCAGACCTTAATCCCATAGAAAATCTGTGGAGGGAGCTGAGGGTTCGAGTTGCCAAACGTCAGCCTTGAAACCGTCTGACCTCTGTGATTGCCAACAAGGGTTTTGCCACCAAGTACTAAGTCATGTTTTGCAGAGGGGTCAAATACTTATTTCCCTCATTAAAATGCAAATCAATTTATAACATTTTTGACATGTGTTTTTCTGGATTTTTTTGTTGTTATTCTGTCTCTCACTGTTCAAATAAACCTACCATTAAAAATATAGACTGATCATGTCTTTGTCAGTGGTCAAACGTACAAAATCAGCAGGGGATCAAATACTGTTTTCCCTCACTGTAGGTCCTGATGTAGCTATGCCAAATGGCTGTGGGCTACACTAGTTCATTTAGCAGACAAGATTTGCTTAGAATTCCATAGCATTATTTTATAGTATGAAGAATACAACTGAACAAAGCTGAATAAAATAAATATTTTCTCCAAACGATTTGAGGGAGTGCGCACATGTGGCTATTCTGTGTTGAGCAGTTAACAAAGAAATAGCTACTCCTATATGCTTAATTTAGAGTTATTAATGTAACTTTAGTTGTTCTACAAACGTTGGGCTTTATGTTTAGATTTTTTATACATTGTAAGGCTGTGTGATGTGACTAATGATTTGAAAAAAGTTGCTTGAAAGGCATGAGCTCTGCTTTGTTTTTTGTACAAGGCTGTACACACTTCATTAGCCTCTCATTCACAATTTGACAAGCACTTGATAATGCCTCAAACTTCACGGCGGCATCCACTTTGTGGCCGCAACGCACCCTAAAAAAATCCATGCCTTTTGCGGCCAGTGGTCATTGCGCAATCTGAAGTGCCTCTCACTCATAAGGCTATCCATCACATGATCGGGTCTTTCTCACAGGCTACAAGTGAAGCCAGACACATCGGGATGTGGTGCAATTCCGAGGTGCATATTGAAGATATTGGAAGAACTGTCCAAATGTACTTTTCGTCAGCCAACAAGATGAGTAGGCCTAACGAACAGCAAACGCACTAGCCTATGTCAATCTATTATCCCCCATAGTACAAAGGTCGACCTATTCTATTCTGTGAGATAAATAAATATTCCAAACATAGTCTGGGACAGTTGTGGGGTGCAATAGATCCCAAATTAATACAACTACTAGCATTTTAAAAAACTTTTTTACGCAATGTGGCTGACGAAACAGATCAGAACATTTAGCTTAAAATGTTGATAAACTATTAGGCTATAAGCGCGAATGTTCCATTAGCGGAAAACACCATTATCAAAAGTGACCGGAAATGCGATTATGCATGTTTGCTTTTATCATAAAGGTGCATTTTTATGGTGAAGATTATCTTCCCCAAAATTGAAACTCACGCGCTGCTTATGTATGCCAGTTAGGCTCTAAACCCCTTGTAAAGCGGATTATTGTGCTTCATTTGAAGTTATTTGGCCACTTTAGTTGTGATACAAACCTTATCAAAACATATAGGCCTATGTGCTAGGCTACATGAGGTGTGTGACTATGAATAGAAAAGTCAAGAAAAGAAAAGGCAGTTTCTTATGCTGGGCATCATTCACAAGTGATAATATGTAATTCACAAGTTATAGGCTAATATTGTCACCCATCAGACTATTCTTGATTTAATCTTGTCTTTACATACTAAATATGTGTGAAATTTGTTTAGAATGGACCATTATCATGCACCAGTCACGAAACAGGGGCAGTGGGAACAAATGCATGTCATCTCTGCACTTAAATAGCGAATGGAGAACACTTTTCCTGTGGATCATTTTCATGCCAGCCTATACTCCTGTTGTAAAGAAACAATGTGCTTAATATTAGGAAAGTTGAGAAATAAATATAGTAGACCTAGCCTATAGAAAGCTGATGGGATCCTCTTCTTTTTAGTAGAGGCCATCACTCTGTTTTCACGCACAATTGCATAGCCTATAGAAATGTTGTGCAACATGAGCTCATGGGCTCTCATGAAGTGTTTGATTAGATTTCCAATGACATTTGCATTGATGTCAGAGTGATTAGAGGGACAATAGAGTGCTGAGTACCAGGCAGTTAGCAAGTTTGGTAGGCTACTAATGACTATCAGCAGCATCAGAGCTTGGAGAAGCCTAATTACCGTGACTAAATTTGACTGCCTTCATGACTCGTGACCGCAGGTGTGGCGGTAATACGGTCACTGCAACAGCCCTAGTTGTGGTCAGTAGTTGTGTGGTTGTGGTCAGTAGTTGTGTGGTTGTGCGGTCAGTAGTTGTATGGTTGTTGTCCGTAGTTGTGTGGTTGTGGTCAGCAGTTGAGGTCAGTAGTTGTGTGGTTCAGTAGTTGTGGTCACTAGTTGTGGTCACTAGTTGTGTGGTTGTGGTCAGTAATTGTGGGGTTCAGTAGTTGTGGTCAGTGATTGTGTGGTTCAGTGATTGTGGTCACTAGTTGTGTTGTGTGGTTCAGTAATTGTGTGGTTGTGGTCAGTAGCTGTGGTCAGTAGTTGTGGTGTTGTGGTCCGTAGTTGTGGTGTTGTGGTCCGTAGGTGTGTGGTTGTGGTCCGTAGTTGTGTGGTTGTGGTCAGCAGTTGAGGTCAGTAGTTGTGTGGTTCAGTAGTTGTGGTCACTAGTTGTGTGGTTGTGGTCAGTAGTTGTCGTCCTTAGTTGTGTGGTTGTGGTCCATAGTTGTGGTCAGCAGTTGAGGTCAGGAGTTGTGTGGTTCAGTAGTTGTGGTCACTAGTTGTGTGGTTGTGGTCAGTAGCTGTGTGGTCCGTAGTTGTGGTGTTGTGGTCCATAGTTGTGGTCAGTAGTTGTGGTGTTGTGGTCCGTAGTTGTGGTTGTGGTCCGTAGTTGTGTGGTTGTGGTCAGCAGTTGAGGTCAGTAGTTGTGTGGTTCAGTAGTTGTGGTCACTAGTTGTGTGGTTGTGGTCAGTAGCTGTGTGGTCAGTAGTTGTGGTTGTGGTCTGTGGTTGTGGTCCGTGGTTGTGGTCAGCAGTTGTGGTCCGTAGTTGTCAGCAGTAGTTGTGTGGTTCAGTAGTTGTGGTCACTAGTTGTCGTCAGTAGTTGTGTGGTTCAGTGATTGTGGTCACTAGTTGTGTGGTTCAGTGATTGTGGTCACTAGTTGTGTGGTCCGTAGTTGTGTGGTTCAGTAGTTGTGTGGTTGTGGTCCGAAGTGGTGGTCAGCAGTTGAGGTCAGTAGTTGTGTGGTTCAGTAGTTGTGTGGTCAGTAGCTGTCTGGTCAGTAGTTGTGTGGTTGTGGTCAGTGATTGTGGTCAGTAGTTGTGTGGTTTTGGTCCATAGTTGTGTGGTCAGTAGTTGTGTGGTTCAGTAGTTGTGGTCACTAGTTGTGTGGTTGTGGTCAGTGATCGTGGTCACTAGTTGTAGTCAGTAGTTGTCGTCAGTAGGTGTGTGGTTTTGGTCAGTAGGTGTGTGGTTGTGGTCAGTAGGTGTGTGGTTGTGGTTAGTGTCTAAACTACAGTTGTTGCGTGTGAAAACTGAAAGAAGTGCGATGAGAAGTGATCGGGTGAAATATGAAGCGAGTGAACGGAGACAGCGTCCAATCAGAGCAGCAGGATCAACATACAGCCCGCCCTTCTCTTTACAGACAGGCAAACAAGCCAGTTGGGTTATTTAGAGCACAGGGCACGATCCTGAGAAGGAAGACGAAGCTAGTAAGCATTAGAAATATTATATGTATTGTTCCAGGTCGTCCAGACTGGGGAAGCATTCGAAATCTTAGCACTAGCTGTTCAGTCCGAAACATTCACAAATCATGGGAATTTGTCACGCTATGAAGAGATTGTCTCACTCAGAGGCACGTGTTGCTAGGTAAAAGTTGCCTTGGCAGGCCTGGGCCCAGATTCACAAAACACTTCTTAGGCAAAAACTTAAGCATCTTAAGTTAAAGTTTAAGAAGTTAATAAGTGCAATTCCTCAACAATATCTTAAGATTTAATGATTTTCTTACGAACTTCTTAAATATCTTCTTACAAATCTTCTTAAGATGTTTGTTGCTAGGCAACCATTTTAGCTAGCTATCTAGCTAGCAATGGTGATCATGTTAGCATATTTCTTACTGAGATTGCAGTTATAAAACATGTTCTTCGGTTTAAAACAATCAATACTGAAACTTTCAGATTAAGTTTGTGTGAATTAAACATGTTCAATTGCTTTTATTAGCTTTTTCTCTCACTGCCCTGAGTTTAAGACAAGGTTTTAGCTATCTTGGAATTAAGATCATTTCCAATAACTGTATTTTCAAGAATCTAATATCTTAACGTTTTGCTTCAGGAGAAACATAAGAAATAGCGCAAGAAAATGTCCAAGAAGGAATAGCAACCTTTGAGGAATAGCAACTTTGCTTAACTTTCTTCTTAAATCTATAGTTAAGGAAAGAATGGTAGTTAAGAAGACATTTCTTATTAAGGTTTTGTGAATCTGGGCCCTGCTCCCGCCATGGCTAAAGCCAGTGTGAGAAACATGCTTACAAACGTTAGTGCTATTAAACTAAATAAATATTGCACTCTGACCCACAAAACTTATTTGCTCGATTCATGATAGTGTTGTTAGACAAAGCAAGGAAAGTGAACATCAAAACGTGATGTAGTTTTATTAGGATTTGCACCGGTTGTTGGTAAGTAATGAATCTGCTAGCTTCTGACATGACTTACTGTATCTTTAATGAAAGCAGTCGATGGATTACTAATAAAGCTCTACCTTTTGATTGGTAAGAAGTTATTCCTGTTCCACTTTCAGATTTGAAGAGAAGTAGAGGAAGATTTCATACGCTCTAGGTTTGTCTGACTTATTGGGGGAGTGGACAAAAAGGCAGTTGTTTGGATAACGTTTTGGGGGAAAATGTTAATGCAGTTACTTAAACAGCTGTATCGTTAGATCCGTAGCACATATTTGTTCTTACAACAGATTTGAATAGCAGAGAAGTAGATGATGTCATACCCTCAAACTTTGTTGTCTAACTTGTTGGGAAAGTGGTCAACATTTTAGTTGTTTATAAAAAATTTGAGGACATGACAATACCAACGAGGAAGAAGGGGCAGGGTCTCCATTGAGTGGACGGAGCTCTTGGAACTGACGTCTCTATTGGCCAGCTGGGTCCTAATCGTTATCATAGGGGAGGATTGGCTGACAGAAGTCAAAACAGCTGGGAGAAATTGTCAGACACCGTAAACTTCTCCTTAATAGATTTCTTTCCCCCCCAAATCAGAATTTATTTCCTTCTTGAATACACACGCACACTCATGCATGCATACACACCAGCTATATTACCACAGATGGATACTTTGCTAAGCTCTCCAAGAAAATATAAAAGATAGCGGTTGACATGATCAAAGCACCTTGTATATCTCACTTCAATGGAATCCACTGTGCTTTGATGGAATAAATGGTTACGGTGCAGAAGCTAGGCAAACAGGGGATTGTAAAACAAAGGCAGCTCGCCCATGCAGAAAATGGAGGAACATTGGCCCTATGTAATCTGTACAGAGATGGGAGCCACTCAAAGGGCAGCATGGAGTTTCCTACTGCACACAGTGCACTACACAGATGTCAAGAAGAGAAGCATCTTCTGGAGTCATGCTCAAGAGGCATTGTGAGAGCAATGAGAGGAAATTAAGCGTAACAGGTGTGGCCTTTAAAAAAAAGGACTTAAAAGTGAATGTGGCATCCAATTTTAGACAAGGGCTGTCTAACTAAAACTTAAATTAGAAGCAGGGTTAAAGTCAAATCAAAGCTACAGCAAAGATATGCAGCCAGCTCAGCCCAACTTCATAAATCATGACACATTTTCAAGAACCAAGCCTCTAATCTCTAATTCACTGAAAATACACTTTAGTTCTCATATTCCTTAGAAAGACAATATAAAAAGAGGAAACAGAACAAATAGTGCCACCTATTGGTGAAAATGTTAAATGACAGTGGGCATGATCGTGATCATGTATTGATCTTTTTCAGTTAGTCAAGAATGACAAGTTCAGACAAACTGTCCTTTGAAAACAAGCCAGTCCTATATGACATCTTCTAGGTCACCTTTTCAAAGTATAGCACTGACTGTACAGGTGAACTTAGCTGACTACTGTTATGGTGACAGACCAGAGAGTTATCAAATGAGGAAATTATGGATTCAATATTTTATGATTAATAAAAAGTTAAATTGTATCCATATGGCTTGGATAGGCTCTCCTTCAGTATAATATAAAAACAGTTTCAGAGCGTGCTTTCTTAAGAATTATTATAAATCACTGTGAAGGAATTTTCAGAAGACGAGTCGTTTCTCCAAACCTGCTGTGTGGATGTCGGAGTTTAAATTAAAACAATTAGCATCTCCACCACACTGACCATTAGTTATACTCTATAGCGCTCCGTATTCTTTTATAAATTGTATTCATTTGCGGCTCTTTTTTGCTTTTCTCTCTCATGCCTTTGAACCTCAGGACAGTGTAGCCATCTTGTGAAATATGTGTATGCAGACATACAAACAGCTTGGTAGAAACATTGTGTATGCTGATTAATTACGTTGCTCTTACACTCTGCATTTACATGAGTGACACTGACCTTTAACCATCAGTCTAAGCTGGCGTGTGTGGGGGGGCCCTTGATGTATCAAAAAAATATCTTTGTTTTGGCCTTACTGCTATTAGCCCATACGAAAGCAACGAAGAACAGATTCACTACATGGAACAACAGTCCCCCCAAAACAATCGAAAGGAAGTTTGTTTTGAAGTGTCTGTCCTATATGAGAGGTATAAGAAAGATCAGGAAACATTTGTTAGTTTTTTTTTTAAACATGTATTTAACCCCATATTTTTGGCATTAAACAGTCTCCATTACACTTCCATTCATTTTTTCAGCTGGTACCGGGGGACCTTCAGACGAGTACGTCTCAACTTTCCATAGAGGAGTCATAATAGTTTGTAGGCCAAACTGTTCGGACACTACAGACGATTTTGTGAGAAGACCGATTTTTGGGATGTCTCATGGTCTGACAAACACCGCTCTAGCTCTGTCACCTTTCACCGCAGATGCGGAAGTGTGACATAGGCAGATGCGGTGGATTTCGATGGGGATTTTTTATTATTATGCTTATTAGATGTCCGCGGGGCGCGGACGTCAACCTTAGGGGGTTAATTAAACAAAAACCCAAAACAACAAAGCAGATACAATTCAAATTAAATATATTTTATTATATCACAAAAACATTTGCCTCATCACATTTTCCTGATATTTGTGCATCTCTAACCAGGTTTCCATCCAACCTTTTCATGCGTGTAAAGTACATGTCGGATAAAACAATGTCATGACAGGCCTGATGGAAACAGAATATTGTTTAAAAAAACACTTGTGAGAAATGTCGGTGGAAACACTTAGGAGCAAACATTGATATAATAACAATCATATCGAAGTAAACTTTGAGTCACACGATGACGTGTGGTCATCTCACTACGACTCGTCGGGAAAGCATGCAGTTTATTAGGCTACAGATTAAATAAATTATGATGACTTCACACGGTGGTGATAGTGCAAGATGAGGAGCTTGATGCTCCTTTCCAAGAAAAATGGAGGGTCTTATTCTGGTGACATGATCATCGATGCTTGTCTGCCGTTTGACAAATAAAAATTCTCGCTCTTTTGTCCATAATAATCTCATAATGTGAGATATACGTGCGCTCACAGCGCTAGAGGACATGTGCCAATACAAGACTGGGCACACTTGGTATATAATGCACTTTTTTTGTGAGAAAACAATCATTAGAGTTAAATGCGATGGAAACCCATTTAACTTGTATTTTTTTATTCAGTACATGGGAATTTAACCGCATAAGGTATTTCTGTGTACTGTCATCACGCACAGCCTTTCATCTGCAACAAGTCGATTTGAAGGAAACATCTCTAGTGGGAAAATGCACATCGTTTTTATGCAGATTTTAGAATATTTGGATGAAAATCTGTCGACAATTGGATGGAAACCTAGCTACAGTGGATATAAAAAGTCTACACACCCCTGTTAAAATGCCAGGTTTTTGTGATGTAAAAGAATGAGACAAAGATAAATCATGTCAGAACTTTTTCCACCTTTAATGTGACCTATAACGTGAACAATTCAATTGACAAACAAACTAAAATCTTTGAGGGGGAAAAATTAAAAATAGAAAACTCAATAACCTGGTTGCATAAGTGTGCACACCCTTATTTTATTACAGCACTCAGTATTCTGGGGTAGTAGTCTATTAGCATGGCACATCTTGACGTGGCAATATTTGCCCACTCTTCTTTGCAAAAGCGCTCCAAATCTGTCAGATTGCGAGGACATCTCCTGTGCACAGCCCTCTTTAGATCACCCCAGAGATGTTCAATTGGATTCAGGTCTGAGCTCTGGCTGGGCCATTCCAAAACGTTAATCTTCTTCTGGTGAAGCCATGCTTTTGTGGATTTGGATGTGTGCTTTGGGTCGTTGTCGTGCTTAAAGGTGAACTTCCTCTTCAGCTTTCTAACGGACGCATGAAGGTTGTGTGCCAAAATTGCCTAGTATTTGGAACTGTTCATAATTCCCTCCACCCTGATTAAGGCCCCGGTTCCAGCTGAAGAAAAACAGCCCCAAAGCATGATGCTGCCACCTCCATGCTTCACTGTGGGTATGGTGTTCTTTGGGTGATGTGCAGTGTTGTTTTTGCGCCAAACATACCTTTAGGAATTATGGCCAAAAAGTTCAACCTTGGTTTCATCAGACCATAACACATTTTCCCACGTGCTTTTGGGGGACTTTGTTTGTTTTTGCAAACTTCAGCCGGGCTTGGATGTTTTTCTTTGTAAGAAAAGGCTTCCGCTTGCCACCCTACCCCATTCATATGAAGAATACGGGAGATTGTTGTCACATGTAGCACACAGCCAGTACTTGCCAGAAATTCCTGCAGTTCCTTTAATGTTGCTGTAGGCCTCTTGGAAGCCTCCCTGACCAGGTTTCTTCTCGTCTTTTCATAGATTTTGGAGGGACGTCCAGTTCTTGGTAATGTCTCTGTTGTGCCATATTTTCTCCACTTGATGATGACTGTCTTCACTGTGTTCCATGGTATATGTAATGCTTTGGAAATTATTTTGTACCCTTCTCCTGACTGATATCTTTCAACAATGAGATCCCTCTGCGGACCATGGATTTTGCTCTGAGATGCAACTAAGAAAATGCCAGGAAAATCCTACTAGAACAGCTGAACTTTATTTGTGATTAATCAGTCACTTTAAATGATGGCAGGTGTGTAATGACTTCTATTTAACATGAGTTTGAATGTGATTGGTTAATTCTGAACACAGCCACATCCCCAGTTATAAGAGGGTGTGCACACTTATGCAACCAGGTTATTGTAAGGTTTTTATTTTTCATTTTCCCCCCTCAAAGATTTGTTTGTTTTTCAATTGAATTGTTCACATTATAGGTCACATTAACAGTGGAAAAAGTTCTGACATGATTTATCTTTGTCTCATTCTTTTACATCACAAAAACCTGGCATTTTAACAGGGGTGTGTAGACTTTTTATTTCCACTGTATATTTCGGACAAACAAACGGCTTTACAGACTGAATATTCTCTCTAGAAACCTACATGGTACAGTTTACGGCAGCCATCTTCATTTGGGTTATGAGGGTATTTTGTGCGCTCTTAAGGGAGTAAGGTCTGCAGGGGTAAGGTTTGGGGCAGGAAGGAAGAGCATGTGTGTGTGTTCTGAGGGGGAATAGTCTACTTTTTGGCGGCCTGGAGGCGCTCGCTCACGTTCTCCCAGTTGATGACATTCCAGATGGCTTTGACGTAGTCTGGTCGGACATTCTTGTACTGGAGATAGTAGGCGTGCTCCCACACATCAATACCAAGCAGGGGGACCAGACCTGGGGGAAAAATACAAAATAATTAAGTAAAATAATTCAACAGTAACATAACTGGGCATACAGTGCCTTCAGAAAGTATTCATACCCCTTGACTTTTTCCACATTTTGTTGTGTTACAAACTGAATTCAAAATTGATTAAATTGATTTTTATTCTCACCTATCCACACACACACACACCCCATAATAACAAAGGGAAATCATGCCTATGTTGAAAATGAAAAATATATAAATATCTAATTTAAATAAGTATTCACACCCCTGAGTCAATACTTTGTAGAAGCACCTTTGGCAGCGATTACAGCTGTGTCTTTCTGGGTAAGTCTCCTAAGAGCTTTCCACACCTGGATTGTGCAACATTTGCCCATTATTCTTTTAAAAAAATCTTCAAGCTCTGTCAAATTGATCATTGCTACACAAACATTTTCAGGTCTTGCCATTGATTTTAAAGTAGATTTAAGTCAAAACTGTAACTCAGCCACTCAGGAACTTTCACCATATTTTTGGTAAGCAACTCCAGTGTAGATTTGGCCTTGTGTTTTAGGTTATATTCCTGCTGAAAGGTGAATTCATTTCCCAGTGTCTGGTAGAAAGCAGACTGAACCAGGTTTTCCTCTAGGATTTTGTCTGTGCTTAATAGCTGTATTCCATTTATTTTTTATCCTGAAAGTCCCCAGTCTTTAACAATTACAAGCATACCCATAACATGATGCAGCCACCACTATGCTTGAAAATATGGAGTATGGTACTCAGTAATGTGTTGTATTGGATTTGGCCCAAACATAACACTTTGTATTCAGGACAAAAAATGAATTGCTTTGCCACATTCTTTGCACTGTTGCCTTAGTGCCTTGTTGCAAACAGGATGCATGTTTTGGAATATTTTTTATTCTGTACAGGCTTCCTTCTTTTGACTCTGTCAATTAGGTTAGTATTGTGAAGTAACTACAATGTTGTTGATCCATCCTCAGTTCTCCTATCACAGCCATTCAACTCTGTAACTGTTTTAAAGTCATGATTGGCCTCTTGGTGAAATCCCTGAGCGGTTTCCTTCCTCTCCGACAACTGAGTTAGGAAGGACAGCTGTATCGTTGTAGTTAAATTTTGATATATATATATATATATATATTTTTTTACTTTAGTTCATTTAGTAAATATTTATTGAAATGCATTGTTGGTTAAGGGCTTGTAAGTAAGCATTTCACGGTAAGGTGAATACCTGTTGTATTCAGCGCATGTGACAAATAACATTTGATTTGATTTGACTGGGTGTATTGATACACCATCCAAAGTGTAATTAATAACTTCACCATGCTCAAAGAGATATTCAATGTCTGCTTTTTATTTAAAAAAAATGTCATCTACCAATAGGTGTCCTTCTTTGCGAGGCATTGGAAAACCTCCCTGGTCTTTGTGGTTGAATCTGTGTTTAAAATTCACTGCTCGACTGAGGGACCTTACAGATAATTGTATGTGTGGGGTACAGAGATAAGGTAGTCATTTCAAAATCATGTAAACACTATTACTGCACACAGAGTCCAAGCTACTTATTATGTGACTTGTTAAGTACATTTTTACTCCTCAACTTATTTAGGCTTGCCATAACAAAGGGGCTGAATACTTATTGACTCATGACATTTCAGCTTTTAATTTTGTATTAATTTGTTTTAAAAAATCAGGCCTTAACACAACAAAATGTGGAAAAAGTCAAGGGGTGTGAATACTTTCTGAAGGCACTGTATGTCATTCACTGGCACTGTACCCTTGTTTGGGCCCCAGGCAGACATTGACAAGATAACAAATTACAGTACTGGGACCTAGCCAGTAGCCACTGACCTGTGGTTCCCTGCAGTGGGTCTTGATTAGGGCAGGCTGTGATACGGAGCTTCCCGCTTTCCTTGTCGAAGCCCAGCCAGCCCCAGCCTGAGCCCTGGACCGCCACAGTGGCGGCAGACATCTTGTCTTTCAATGCCTGGAAGGAGCCAAAGTCACGCTTGATGGCTGCTGCCAACTCACCTGTGACAGGATGGACAAACAAAGAATGGTCAGACTGATGAATTACATTCAAGTTTCCAATGGGTTGCACATATGAACAATTTAGCAAATTCAGGAAAGAGTGAAATGAAAATGCAAGTGGAACATATAGGCTATCGTTGCTACTTTCCCACAAATTATATAAACCTGTGATAGTTCCAAATGATTGAGGCTTTCGAACAACGTGAGAGATGCCTGGTGTCCGTGGCTACTCACCCTGTGGTTCTCCACCCCCGTTTGGGGAGAGGTTTGTCCAGAAGATGGTGTGGTTGATGTGGCCTCCTCCATTAAACCTCAGAGCAGGCTGGAGAGAAACCTGTGCTGTCACATCTCCTGAAATGCATCACAGGTACACATGCAGGTAAGGGATTGGCTACATACTACAAGTGTAAATACTGGACAGGTATGCATTTATGACTCAATTAAATGTTCAAAAAGGAACCTCATCCAGGAACTATACAATCCCTTAACCAGCCAAGAATGGGATGTAATACAGACTCCAAGGCACTCCTAGGCTGGGACATTAAGACAGTGACAAGAAACACATGGTGGTCCTCTAGGTCTCTGCCATTATTGTGAATCTGTCTGAGATAACAGTCTGTCATAATATCACCACTTTTTTTGTAAATTACTAAGGCCTAAGCAGCAGGCTTTCCTCTCACCCTTGGCCAGTGCCTCCTGGTACTTTTCCTCTGTGACGTTGAGGTTGTTAACGTAGGTGGCGTGGTGCTTGCTGTGGTGGAGCTGCATGATCTCTGCGTTGATGTGGGGCTCCAGTGCTCCATAGTCATAGGTCAGGTCAGGGAGCGAGTGCTTCTGTCTGGCTGCCACCGTGCCCAGTGCTGGGCTCAGGGTGGCAGCACACCTAAAACCCCAGGAAATAGTGATATGTCAATGTCATCAGTCATTCCCATCCATGGGAAATGTTATCAAGCATAAGCAGTAAAACTGTTTCCAGCTCATCAAGTAATGGTTGCTGCATGCCAGCTTCAATTTAGAAGCAGCTCATGGCCCCAGCTGACAGCCTGAGAAGAGGTTGGATTAGTTGGGAAGGGAGTTCACACAGGGTCAAATTATCTCTGATTCAGAGTCTTGCACAATTGACCTGAATTTCTGGGGGTCTACTGTATCATTCACAACTTAGCTACATTTGTCTAAGATTAACAAGCTACTTGTGTTGAGAATAGATAGAAATTTACTCTAGTCCTGGCAGCTGAGATAAAAAGAACGTTAGCTATGTTATGAAGTTCAGAAGTTTTCTGTTGCGGCCTGAGCTGAGTGTTCAGTTGTCAAGCCAAGGGGGCAAGGCCTGCCTCATGATGCTGTCTATTACAAAACAAGGCAAACACAGGTGTCAAAATAATGCCAGGGTATCGCTAATAGACAACTTTTACAAGTATAAAACATACTTGTTAGCCAGCCAAACGCACATATAAGCAAATTTCAGCTTATCAACTTGTAGAAACGGCTTGTTAAACTAAGAGATTTTACTGTCAGTAATTTCTGAATTGCCAGTAACAAGCTGGGTAATGCCACTCACTACATTATCGTTATATGGGAGTAGCTAACGTTACGATCTAGCTAGCTACTAGTAGCTATTAAAGGTAACTAAACGTTACTAAACACAAACTAGCTAGACATCTATAACTAGCAATCCTCACGTGAAGCTAACAACAGTAAACGTAACAATAGCAACATCTCTCTATGTTATCGCCCTTCTTCGTGTATAAATCATAGCTTTGTACTGGCTTGTTACCGAATGGATAACTTCATTGCATTTTGTGGTTTTACCTGCGCAATTGACCCACTCTGCTTAGCATGCTCATGTTTCTTCACACCGTATGGGCAGCTCACCTTTCAGAATAGAAGTAGAACTGCCCTTGAAATTCAACATCACTGTTAGAAGATACCATTATCAGTACGTGGGTGTGGCGGCAGAGACGTATTTACTTATGCACGCACATTTCACTACAAACCGTATACAAGGCAAAAAATATGTGTGCTGTATAATTACAATAACGTTTAGGGCAAAAGGGATTAGCTACGTTGGGCAAAATAAAAACATTTGGACAGTTAGATCACCTTCACCCCCGTTCCATATCAGTTCCACCATCCCATTTTGCTTCCGGATGGCCTTGACTTTTTTTTTACCCAAGCTGCATTTCTCATTTTTAGCGAACTTGACAGGTGAACTCTTGTGGCAATGACTGGTTGACATTTTAAAACAATATCGTCTAATGTTTCTTTAATGGCAGCTTTCAACTGATGACACTTCAACACATCTAACTTTCCAGCTAGCCAACTAATGACAGGCACATACAGCAAAAAAGTTGAGCGATGCATGTTGTGCATCCCGTTGTTTGGCATTTTCTGAAGATGTTGAACAACTGTTTATCTGGCTAGTTCAAAACATGTTTTCTCTAAATGGTTTGGATGGATAGTAATTTAAAATGATGTGATTCTGTAGTGACAAACTTAGCTAGCCTAACATTTCTGATAGCATCATGTGAACTCAGCCCGCCCCTTCAGCACTATAGGGTGGCAAGCAGAGAGCTTTGATGCGCAGCAGCGGTTGCCATCGCCTCTCGGATGATGGCGGCGACACCGAATCTCTGTGGTGACGAATTCGAATAACAATAATTAAGTTAACAAACTATTAAAATCGGATTGTAAAGTTGCATATTGGTACTAAGGCGTTCAACACATACTGGTTTCGAATATTGAAGGAAACGGGTCCGGTAAGTGTTCATTTGCGGCAGGTTTTTGAAAACACGAGTCCACGAAAGGAAGAGGAACGCTAATTTGTGCAAGGGGAGAGTCTGGAGTCTCTTCCTTCTCCGCCATTTTGTGACAACAAGAAGCAGAAAACACGAGAACCGAAAGGTAGCTAACGTTAGCAGCACATCTTTGGTAAAACATCATTTAAGACGATGCACATGTAGACATTTTATTTGAAATCATAATTAAAAGTAGGTAACACTTCGTTAGACTGAATTCAAAAGTAGCTCGTAAGTCTGACGTGGGTCAATGTGAGGTGTTAGTTATTTTGTTTTCTTGTCGAGACAAGACATGCTAGCTAATGTAACAGTTGGATGGCCATTGCGTATTATCCTGCTAATAAATGCTTTAAAATGAAACAAATACATATTAATGGAATTGCTACCACGTTTATCGAGTATAACCTAAATAATCAGAGTTGTAATAGTCTGGTTTTAACTAGCTAACACTCAACATGGAGATGCATGAGGACTAGCTAGCTAATGTTGGAACTAAAGCAAACAAAGAAAATAGATCAGACTGGCATATGTCAATTCAAATATTTGAATACTTCAAGCTTACTAGCAACTGCAGCTAGTAGGTGTATTGTGGTAACAATAGCAATTTAGCTAGCTAGTTAACGTAATCCTTTTAGAGATTCCCTAAAAACACGCCACTTCAATACAGCTACGACCGGACGTGAGTTTTTCGCAGTAGGTTAAAACTAGCTTAAGGTCATGGTTAGCGAACATTTTCTCCTAACAGTTCTTTTATACCTCAATGCTCCAACCCTGCTACGAAAAGTCACTTTTATAATATTTGCATGATCTGCTGTAGCAGCTCAAGTATCATTATTGAACGGCTTGCTCTTGAAACTTCCACTCAATTAATTGGTACTTCTTTTACTTCCCTTTCAGAGCTCAGAATGACAAATGAGGAACCTCTTCCAAAGAAGGTGAGAGCCCGCCTCTATTTGTATACCAAGATTCCAGTATTGATAGTTTTATGTAGCTAAAGCCTTTTACTTTCTGACTCTTTCCCATTTTCTTCATTCAGGTTCGCCTCAGTGAATCTGACATGAAGACCCTGACCCGAGAGGAACTGTGTGTGAGGTAAATAGATAACACTACGGTAGATGGAAGAGGGTGGGATGATTGTTTCTGTTTGGATGTGAGAACAAGTGTGTTCATGTTTATTATTGGTCCTTTAGGTGGAACCAACATGAAGCCTATGTCCAGATCCTGGAGGCAAAATATGCTGATCTGAATTGTAAGTGCTCCACACAATGTAGGCCTACTCCCAACATTTTACCAAGTCATCATTCAGTAGAATAAGAGTGAAGAGTGTCAGCTGTTGATAGGGAAGGATTATCCTATGTTTCTAGTGGTAGGCTTTGGGTATCAGTTTCAAATTTTAGAAGTACAAATACTCACACTCAACACCTTTTGAAGTTTTTATTTTCGTTTAGGTGTTGATGACTTTTCAGTTGACACATGATAGTGAGGTTAACTGTGCGTTG
Organism: Coregonus lavaretus; assembly: GCF_964263955.1. Classification (NCBI taxonomy): domain Eukaryota; kingdom Metazoa; phylum Chordata; class Actinopteri; order Salmoniformes; family Salmonidae; genus Coregonus; species Coregonus lavaretus. The sequence continues at coordinate 76,869 of NW_028166469.1, read as the reverse complement.
TTTTTCTCCACTCACCGTCTCAGCGAACGATGTGACTGGGTTGAAGGAGTCTGAGGAGAAGCTGAAGCAGCAGCAGCAGGAGGCGTCACGCAGGGAGAACATCCTGGTCATGCGGCTCGCCACCAAGGAGCAGGAAATGCAAGAGTGTACAGTACGTATCCCACTGCAATACTTCCTGCTGTTTTTCTAAATGAGGGGACTGGGGGATATGTAGGCCTAGTTTTAGCTTTAAAGAGGAACTATTGACATTTTCTCGTTTGGTTTTCAATGGCACATCTAACCATTACATACATTTTGTCTTCAATGGTAATCGCTCTGATGTTGCAAGGCGTCACAATTCTGGCATAAAAATAGATTCGCAAACAGGTTCATTGTGTCTTATTCATGCACCTTTTATTTTAGTAACAAAATGTTAGTCACGCGGTAGACCTCAACATTCTGGATACAAGTGTAGATATTGAACTTAGTCTAAATCCTATTCCCAAGCTGTGCTGGGAAAGGGGGGTACAGTACAGCATAGTTTCCACCTTATCGATGGTTCGTCAATAGTTTACTCCTCCCTGCTCACCCCAAGTCTTTAGTGTCACACTCCTGATGGAAACAAAATAACACTAGAGCTCACATTAACATAAACACTGGTGACTAGGGCTGGGAATTGCCAGGGACCTCACGATACAATATTATCACGATACTTAGGTGCGGATACGATTTGTATTGCAATTCCATACTCTGATTTTTATTGCGATTCGATGTTCAAAACATATTGATCACCATATGTCTGCTGCAGAGAGACAAGAGTTTTGATCAGTCATGGAAATAAAAGTGCTGAAAACACATTGGCTCCCTATTTAAAAAGATGATGGAGAACAAGCTATGAAGGAACTGTAGTTTTAGTGCAGGTATAGCCAAGAAGCGCAAAATAGTATTGCGATATTGTCAAACCGATACAATATATCGTTTTTTTTTAATGATATCCCTAATATGTAACTATCGATCCACCTCCCCTTCACTACTGGCGACACACTGGTGCTGGGTAAGTCTCAGGTAGAAATTCAGTATATGGACAATATGAAGCCTTGCTTGTCAGAGCTCTCACTTTCTGAATGACAGCATATTGGCTCACCCAACAGCAAATGCCATTCATTCTGTCGGGCAACTGAGGTCAATCAAACTGACTCGGATAGTTGGGTGCATAAAATGTTACCCTGAGTTATGGTGTATAACATGAGTCCAGTCCCACACTTGGACTCTGTAGTTGAACAAGAATGTGTCTTTTGAAGGCAATAACTTATTTTTCAATAATGATTTACAAAGTTAAATGAATGTGTAAGCATGACTTTGTGTTCAGCTACAGTAATGGTGACTGTGATTTTATAGTTCTGTTATTAGCCACATCCATTGCCTCTTGTGTAAATTAAGTCAAGTCAATGTATTTTTATTGTTAACTTTCAGAAGCCTAAGGAGGGATTTTCTAAGTTGAGTTTATGTGCTTGTGCATTTATTGACACTTGTCTCTTTCAACCTGCAGACCCAGATCCAGTACCTCAAGCAAGTCCAACAACCCAGTGCCGCCCAACTGCGGTCGTCCATGGTAGACCCGGCCATCAACTTATTTTTCCTCAAAATGAAGGGTGAACTGGAACAGACTAAAGACAAACTGGAGCAGGCCCAAAATGAACTGAGTGCCTGGAAATTTACACCAGATAGGTAAAGACAATCAAAATAACTCCCCCTCCTCCCACCCCCCCCAAAAAAAGTCAAGACATCCTCACACCCCCCACCCCCACTGCAGGCATGCAGAAATCATGGTGGGGGGGATGGCTGAGAAATACTGTACTCACCACAAGACTCAGACTTTACCAAAAAACCAAACACAAAAAAACAAACTGCCATCCATGTTTTGTGTGCTCTTGTACTGTCCCCCAGCTACATATCACATAATCTAAACTGAATGAAAAAAACAGTATGGTCAGGTGACACTTGTGTTTCAGCTCTCTCATCCCCCCTCACCGTCCAGGGGCCCTGAAGGAGTCGGGACTGTTCCTGAAGAGGTGGTCACGTCCGACACGGATATGCCCCCCCTCCCTCCTCTCTCAGCCCAAGCCAGACAGTTGCCTTATTAAATGGGGGTGGGGGGGGTTATGGTGGAGATTGAGGCAGTCTTGGGCAAACTGCCGGAGCAGGGAGAGCACCCCTAGCCTAAATCACCAATTGAACATTTAAAGACAATGCCCCGCTAGCTAAAGACATTTAACAGTGGAAAACACCACACCCATACCCGCTAGTGCTCCTGAGACTCTAAGACTCTCGGACAGATTGTAGAATACAATGAAAATACTGTGGGAAAGGTTCTAGGATAAGCTGTAAGACTTTGGAGGGAGGAGCCAGTAGAATGTTTAAGACTGGGGGAGGAGCCAGACCCTCAGTCCAGAAGTTGAGGCGTGAGTGAGCGAGGGTCCGATCGCCTGTGTCTTTGCGCATGGGCCCACATACGGATTGAGTGTATTTACATGTTTTATTTTGTGAGTTGCCTCTTATGTTGCTGTTTCATTTACTTTCCTCTTTTTGGTTCTCTGAAATACTCTTGCACTGCAGTGTGTCAACAGAGACATTTGCTCTGTTCGATTTGATGATCTTGAAAAAAAGAACATCTGGTAGGCTACAGTATTTTGATGGTTGATGTTTCCAAATTATTATTTGTAAAACGTACACACTGCAGTTGGTGCTTGAGTTTTATTTTCTCATAATGACTACAAATGTGTGAAACAAGTAATGTTACAACTTCATGAGAATGTATTTATCCAGTGCAATATGATATTGTTCTTTGTGTATTCATGTTGTTGACCTCACACCCCACCCCAGCAACCTTAAACCTTTTTTTGTTGGGGGGTCAATTCCAGTTGACATTTTAACGGATGAAATTAATTGGACTATTTATGGGCATAGTAATTTATGAGAAATATGCAAATCATTGATTGATTTTCAATTTAAACAACGCAACTAGGTAAACAGCCTATATCCAGCCTTGGATATCTGGCCATCAATATAGTTACAACACTCGTGGTGGGAACAACCCGTAAAATTACTATTATGCTGTACTCACCACAAGACTCCGGTTCTGAGGTGTTGTCTGCTAAAGCAATGATGGGTATGATCCATTGGAAGTAGTTTTCTTAAAAGAAGCAACATTTTACATTGCTGATGGCAAGCAAAAATAGTTGATAGCCCTTGACCTTTTCAGGTAGCAACCAAAGTAACAAGATTGTGTGTTCTAATCCTTTAGATTTAAAATCCACTATCAGCTGCTCATCCAGTTTCTCCTAAGAGTGTCTGGTGTTTTATTTTTCTAATACTTGGCTAACGTCATTTTATTCATGGTCAAAATACTTGTTTCGATGTGGTAAAGCTGAATGAAACATCCTTGTCAGACATGCATTGTTGCCAAGTATTACGAAATGTAATCAAAGGTCAAATCTCATTGGTTGACTCTCACAGTTCATTTTCAATAGGATGGTTTTCACAAATGCTTCTGGAACCAGTGTCCGTCCAAGCTGCTGTGTTTTTAGGAAGTATCTGTAGTCTGTTGTGACATGCAGTGTTCCTAGGTTTCAAGGGAAGTGGTGACTATTCTGAAGTTGAGATTTCCCTGGCTGCCATGGTTCCTCTGAAATGTCAATGCAATTTAAGCATGCGTTTTCCTTGTTTTAAAAGAGTCAGCAGAGAAGGATGTTTTGTTGTGGTTAGTGCATTATTACCTCAGGTGACCTTGTCCAAGGTGCTGACTGAGTAATAATACTCACGCCTGTAGAAGCTGGTCGGTTGTGACAGACTAAGATTTTTTAAGTGTGATTTGCTGTTGAAGTACAATTGGGTGTGTAGAAACCAAAAGTATGGTTGCTGAAATTGGATACTTTAACTTGGTCCTTATCCTGTTGAGCTGTGTAGGCCCACTTGTAGTAGTAAAATGTGCATAGGGGTACTCAAAGTAAAGGTACTGCTGCTGCATAAGATTGTTGCTGTTTTATCGGAATGTGCGTCTATGCTATTGTTGCTGGTATCCTTTGCCTAGGCCAAACTGTCTCCGGTATTTATCTACAACTGTACTACTTTGGAAAATGGAAACTTGCTGTCTGGATGGACCAGATTCATAGTGTTCGTGGATGGGTGGGGACGGTGGTGTTACAGGTCCCTTTTTTTTTTTGCTGTCGTGCTGCACATATCAGAAGATCTCAATGTGGTACCTGCAAGGTTAAACACCTCTCCAAGCAATGTGAGATGATCTGATAATCTACAGAGCGTGACTGCATAAATTATAACCTGGAACACCACCATAGTGACCACCTGGTTAGGTCACTGGACTGATTGGGCTGTCCTTGCCTGTGGGTGGCATTTGGCTGTGCCTCTGGTTCATTGTGTGATGTGAGGCCTGTCTCCCTTGCAGCCAGACGGGGAAGAAGCTAATGGCCAAGTGCCGGATGCTGATCCAGGAGAACCAGGAGCTGGGGAGGCAGCTGTCCCAGGGACGTATCGCCCAGCTGGAGGCAGAGCTGGCCCTGCAGAAGAAGTACAGCGAGGAGCTCAAGAGCAGCCAGGACGGTGAGAACACAACAGCTCACCTCCATCTACTCAGACCTGTGTTCAAATAGTATCAGCATTCATGTTTTTCCATAAAATAAATTACGCTTTAAATGTTACATTTCAGCACAGCGAAGACCCATGTGTGCTTTGTAGCGCCCCTGGTTATTAATCTGTGCTACAGTAAAGTGTGGTCTGTAACCTCTGCATTGGAGGAGCTATATTCTCCTCCGCATGTATTCAGCAGACCTGTACATTCAGATGCAGGAGCTTTTGCTAAGGCATTAGTTAGACATATTTCTAATATTCAGTGTATTTTCCTGCTGGCTGAAAAAAAAAATAAAAATGTTTGCCTTAATTTACCTGGGGCGGTCTCTCTTTTTCTTGAACCTGACTGCGTTCATTATCCCTGTATTCTGACCGGTGGCTTTGTCTGTTTTTGTCCCTCCCAGAGTTGAACGATTTCATCATCCAGCTGGATGAGGAAGTGGAGGGCATGCAGAGCACCATCCTGGTCCTCCAGCAGCAGCTCAGGGAGACTCGTCAGCAGCTCTCCCAGAACCCAGCTCAGGCTGCCTCTTCTGGGGCAGGGCCCAGCAGGACTTCACCCTCCAACGAGCCCCCCAGCCAGCCCGAGCAGCCCTCCACCCCCTCCTCCGCCCAGGCAGGGAAAGACTGCGGAAGGGTCTCCAACGGACCAAGCAACGGCAGCTCGTCCTCCCAGAGGAGTGCGGCGGCCACCCCCAGCCTGTACCGCGAGGTCAGCAGCGCAGAGGAAGACTTTCCCCCGTCCTCCATGGTCTCCAGCCCCGGCGAAGGCGAGACGAAACTCTCCAACCACTCAGAGGAGGCGGCGGGGGGCCAGACTGGTGGCGGTGCAGGGGGCGCAGGAGCAGGGGGGTTCGGGAGCCAGCTGAGCGCAGGGTATGAGAGCGTGGACTCCCCAACGGGCAGCGAGACGTCCCTGACGCAGCACTCGAACGACACAGACTCCAACACCGACCCCCATGAGGACAAGGCTGCCCCGGTCATCAAGGGCAACAGGACTGCGGGGTCGCGGCAGGCTCAGAACGGCCTGAGCGCGAGCGGTGGCACAGTTTTGTAATGTACTTTATAATAACACGTAATTTGTCTTTTTCTTTTTATACGAGACACAAACAAAAACAAACACATAGTTGGTAACACAGTACTGCTGTCCAGAACTTTTTCTCCTCTCTCCTTTGCCTATCGTGATACCTCTTCCACAAGATAAAGAAAATAATTTCGTTGCTAAACAGGAACATTACGTGAAATTAATTAATGTATGTAGATATGAATTGAGTTTTGTATGATTCAAGCTAGATCTTTTTTTCTTTGGTCTTTTGGTTATTTGAACATGTGGATCCATAACATTCTTGTTTGAACTCTTGACAAACTCAAATTATCAAGCATCTGGTGTTGTAGTCATGCTCAATAAAAGTCAATAAACCACAGTTCACTTTAGTAGCTTTGCAATGTTGAAGGATGTTATCTTTTAGATGTTGACTTTTATTTTTTTTATCCTTGGCAAAATAATACGTTTCTGTTTGACAATGTGTGTGGTTTCTACGCGATGTACCTTGTTGAATTCATTATTCTGACTTCCATCCTTTTCATGTACTGACCAAATATCAATAAAGACTTTTAATATGACTGTGACTTGGATTTTTCTTCTCCCTCTGAACAAATGTAAAGCCTTTCTCAAATTAAATTTAAATATATTTACTATATTCTAATTAAGTAGATTATCACGTTTGTTTATTAGTGCCTTCAAAGTATTCTGACCTTTCACTTTTTCCACATTTTGTTACAATACAGCCTTATTCTAAAATGAATTAAATAAATAAAAAATCTCAATCTACACACAATACCCCATAATGACGAAGTGAAAACAGGTTTTAGAATGTTTTAGCAAATGTATATATTAAAAAGAAAAGCGTATTCAGACCCTTTGCTGTGAGACTCGAAATTGAGCTCAGGTGCAACCTGTTTCCATTGATCATCCTTGATGTTTTTACAACTTGATTGGAGTCCACCTGTGGTAAATGCAATTGATTGGACCTGATTTGGAAAGGCACACACCTGTCTATATAAGGTCCCACAGTTGACACTGTACGTCAGAGCAAAAACCAAGCCATGAGGTCAAAGGAATTGTCCCCAGAGCGCCGAGACAGGATTGTGTCAAGGCACAGATCTGGGGAAGGGTACCAAAAAATGTCCCCAAGAACACAGTGGCCGCCATCATTCTTAAAGAAGTTTCGAACCTGCTATTGCTGCCCGCCCGGCCAAACTGAGCAATCGGGGGAGAAGGGCCTTAGTCAGGGAGGTGACCAAGAACCCGATGGTCACTCTGACAGAGCTCCAGAGTTCCTCTGTGGAGATGGGAGAACCTTCCAGAAGGACAACCATCTCTGCAGCACTCCACCAATCAGGTATTTATGGTAGAGTGGCCAGACGGAAGCCACTCCTCAGTAAAAGGCACATGACAGCCCGCTTGGAGTTTGCCAAAAGGCACCTAAAGGACTCTCACACCTCTGTAGCTCAATTGGTAGAGCATGGCGCTTGTAACGCCAGGGTAGTGGGTTCGATCCCCGGGACCACCCATACGTAAAAACTTATGCACACATGACTGTAAGTCGCTTTGGATAAAAGCGTCTGCTAAATGGCATATTATTATTATTATTATTATTATATTATTATTATGAGAAACAAGATTATGTGGTCTGATGAAACCAAGATTGAACTCTTTGGCCTGAATGCCAAGCGTCACGTCTGGAGGAAACCAGCTACCGCTCATCACCTGGCCAATACCATCCCTACGGTGAAGCATGGTGGTGGCAGCATCATGCTGTGGGGATGTTTTTCAGCGGCAGGGACTGGGAAACTAGTCAGGATCGAGGGAAAGATGAACGGCGCAAAGTACAGAAAGATCCTTGATGAAAACCTGCTCCAGAGCGCTCAGGACCTCAGACTGGAGCGAATGTTCACCTTCCAACAGGACAATGACCCTAAGCACACAGCCAAGACAACGCAGGAGTGGCTTTAGGACAAGTCTCTGAATGTCCTTGAGTGGCCCAGCCAGAGCCCGGATTTGAACCCCATCGAACATCTCTGGAGAGACCTGAAAATCGCTGTGCAGCGATGCGCCCCATCCAACCTGACAGAGCTTGAGAGGATCTGCAGAGAAGAATGAGAGAAACTCCCCAAATACAGGTGTGCCAAGCTTGTAGCGTCATACCCAAGAAGACGCAAGGCTGTAATGCTGCCAAAGGTGCTTCAACAAAGTACTGAGTAAAGGGTCTGAACACTTGTGTAAATGTGATAATTCATTTATTTTTATTTTATGTCTAAAAACCTGTGTTTGCGTTGTCATTATGGGGTATTGTGTGTAGATTTATGGGGGGGGATTTAATCCATTTTAGAATAAGGATGTAACATAACAAAATGTGCAAAAAGTGAAGGGGTCTGAATACTTTCCGAATGCACTGTATATTCAACCACAAGGGTGTACTAATGAGCTATTCGAGATAGAAGAAAATGAATCATAATAGAGCACTAATGAAATTTCAGTGTAGATAAGGGAAGGGCACCTTAAAATAAAAACATGCCAGCCAGACAAGCCGGTGTATGAATTGCAGACGACGACGGCGACAACACTTTTTGGCTGGGGGACATTATTTGGCATTACAGGCCCCGCAAGGTCGGCGTTCGAATGTGTCAGCCAGAAAGCCACTAACAAAGTAGACTACCGATCGCTGTTCATGGTTCTGAAATTGCAACATGACTATACATGTTAGGCTTTCTACGTTGCCAAGGCATAGCTTTGAGTTAGCTAATGGATAAATCTTTATTGGTAGGCCTATTTCTCAGGTTAAGCCTAACATTTCACAAAGATATACATGGTGTCGCAATGCCATTTTACGACTGCTGGCTGGTGGCATAATGTAATTACTTTTTCAGTAATTAAAGTTGGAAATTGAAACATTGCAGGTTGTCAAATACATTTGAGATAGAACAGAATAACAGCTACCAATTGATTTTTTTTTTATATATATATATACAGCTGACCTGTATTAGGCTACCTGAACCTACGTGAGCTGTCCTTGCGCTTTCTCCCAGCTTGGATAGACATTTGTTGTGTGTAAAGCCTATCTATTAATTCCAAATAATACATTCAGTCCACCCTCAAGACACTAGCGTGGGCTACTAGGGACTGTTTGATTATGCAGTGAACTACCTATAGCTTTATTCCCATTTTTTAGCTGCGATTTAGGTTTTCTAACAATGAGGAAAAAAGTAGTAGGCTTGAGGATAAATATTATTTATTGTTGAACTCAGCAGGTTTTGTCTGGCAAATAGCCTACACAAATGGGCTGCAATATTCAAGGTACATTAAATTTGGCCTAAATCAAATAAAATCCGATTTGAGAGACTCCCCGGTCTCCTCCTTTTTTTCACCATGGCCTGTAGGTCCAGGTTGGACCTGTTTTCATATTGAGCATTGCCAACCCAGACAGTCTTTCCTGAGACATTGTGCATTATATGTCCATTGCGCTGCACACAATTTTAACTTAGTCTTGAATGATGCATGCCAAGATATACCAGAGATAAGGGACTGTTGATATTGCAACCACACAACTCAAACGCCGGTTCACCAGTATGAATGAAAATCGCAAACCGCTTTTTTTGTTCAAGCCCTCAAGAACTGTTGTCTACTAAATATGATAATCTGTTTACGTCTGCCAATGTATTGGCTGTCCAGTGTCCAAACGACCTGTCTTCAGAGCTTCCTACAGTTACTCTTTCCGCAACGTGATGACGCCGGCAATTAAGGAGGATGAGAGGTGCAATTAAAGATGTTGTAGAACTGCTGTATTTGAAGCACTCCTACATTCTGCCCAGTTTCGGTCTAATATGAGCTTTTGAACACCTGAGTAAGCTCCACTCATTGCACTGGCGCCATCGTAGCCTTGACCACGGCATTTGTTCCCCGACATCCCCCTTGTACTTTCAAACAGTTTACTTTTTTCTTTTTGAAGCCCTGCAGCACTTTTTCTGTCACATTCCTGAAGCCCAAGAAATAAACACTTAGCTTCCTAGTACATATATAAATTAAAAAGGTTAAGGAATTAATGAGTTTTTGGAGCGTTACTTTTGTCTTTTGTTAAATATTAGTGTACCCCCCCCCCCTCAGATAGAAAGTGAATCATCTCACATCTTAGAAAAGATTTGTAATGTTGACACGGAAGTTCAAGGCCGACCGCGGTAATGCAGGCATCGTTATAGGGAATGGAAAAATTGCAAAGTTCGTGGTCAATGTTCATTTAAATAAAACATTTTTTTAGAAGATGGTACCAATAATTGCTTCTAATACACCAGATGTATGTCCTTGAGCCGATTATTTTAAAATCGAAGTCGGCTAGGCGAACTGAATGAGGATGCTGGCATGCTCCCTTAAAAAAGATGCCGTAGCCAGTATACGCTTCCTCAAAATAGTCTGAATAAATCTAAAATAACTCAAGAAATCTGTCATTCATTTATACGTTTTTATCAAGGTCTTAGTCGCGCAATTTTACATCTAACTAGCTAAGATGTTTTGGTGCATTATTTCTCAATGAAAAAATGTGCATGAAAACGAGTCGTCTCTCGTTGAATGACAAAATACTTTACTTAAGAATCGCTACTGCTGACCAATCACCGACTAAGGGGCGTAGACTTCAGCGACCGAATTCGTCTTGCCTCACCCAAAAAAATTGTGTGTTAAATCTTAACCAACTTCATTTGGCTTCAATCAGAGGTATGGATATAATTAGAAGATGCTTAGGCATTCTACCTAACAACGGGACTCATTGTCCACAGAGTGGAACGGCCTCCCACCTATTTCTCTCTTTGGATTGGTGGATACATCACGTTATTTGAAAAATATACACTGCTCAAAAAAATTAAGGGAACACTGCAGCCCAACACCGTGCAGGACGTTTGGCATTTGCCAGAGAACACCAAAATTGGCAAATTCGCCACTAGCGCCCTGTGCTCTTCACAGATGAAAGCAGGTTCACACTGAGCACATGTGACAGACGTGACAGAGTCTGGAGACGCCGTGGAGAACGTTCTGCTGCCTGCAACATCCACCAGCATGACCGGTCTGGGGTCAGTCATGGTGTGGGGTGGCATTTCTTTGGGGGGCCGCACAGCCCTCCATGTGCTCGCCAGAGGTAGCCTGACTGCCATTAGGTACCGAGATGAGATCCTCAGACCCCTTGTGAGACCATATGCTGGTGCGGTTGGCCCTGGGTTCCTCCTAATGCAAGACAATGCTAGACCTCATGTGGCTGGAGTGTGTCAGCAGTTCCTGCAAGAGGAAGGCATTGATGCTATGGACTGGCCCGCCCGTTCCCCAGACCTGAATCCAATTGAGCACATCTGGGACATCATGTCTCGCTCCATCCACCAACGCCACGTTGCACCACAGACTGTCCAGGAGTTGGCGGATGCTTTAGTCCAGGTCTGGGAGGAGATCCCTCAGGAGACCATCCGCCACCTCATCAGGAGCATGCCCAGGCGTTGTAGGGAGGTCATACAGGCACGTGGAGGCCACACACACACACTACTGAGCCTCATTTTGACTTGTTTTAAGGACATTACGTCAAAGTTGGATCAGCCTGTATTCTGGTTTTCCACTTTAATTTTGAGGGTGACTCCAAATCCAGACCTCCATGGGTTGATAAATTTGATTTCCATTGATAATTTTTGTGTGATTTTGTTGTCTGCATATTCAACTATGTAAAGAAAAAAGTATTTAATAAGATTATTTCATTCATTCAGATCTAGGATGTGTTATTTTAAGTGTTCCCTTTATTTTTTTGAGCAGTGTATACCAATATAAAGTGTTTTTTCTCAAAGTTGCCAGGATGTTACGTGCATCACACTTATAACAATACACACTTAAAATCAAATCAAATTGTATTGGCCACATGCGCCGAATACAACAGGTGCAGACATTACAGTGAAATGCTTACTTACAGCCCTTAACCAACAGTGCATTTATTTTTAATAAAAAAGTAAAATAAAACAACAACAAAAAAGATGTCGAGAAAAAAAGAGCAAAAGTAAAATTAAAATAACAGTAGGGAGGCTATATATACAGGGGATACCGGTGCAGAGTCAATGTGCGGGGGCACCGGCTAGTTGAGGTAGTTGAAGTAATATGTACATGTGGGTAGAGTTAAAGTGACTGCATAAATAATTAACAGAGTAGAAGCAGCGTAAAAAGATGGGGTGGGGGGGCAGTGCAAATAGTCCGGGTAGCCATGATTAGCTGTTCAGGAGTCTTATGGCTTGGGGGTAGAAGCTGTTGAAAAGTATTTTGGACCTAGACTTGGCACTCCGGTACCGCTTGCCGTGCGGTAGCAGAGAGAACAGTCTATGCCTAAGGTGGCTGGAGTCTTTGACAATTTTGAGGGCCTTCCTCTGACAACGCCTGGTATAGAGGTCCTGGATGGCAGGAAGCTTGGCCCCAGTGATGTACTGGGCCGTACGCACTACCCTCTGTAGTGCCTTGCGGTCAGAGGCCAAGCAGTTGCCATACCAGGCGGTGATGCAACCAGTCAGGATGCTCTCGATGGTGCAGCTGTAGAATTTTTTGAGGATCTGAGGACCCATGCCAAATCTTTTCAGTCTCCTGAGGGAGAATAGGCTTTGTTGTGCCCTCTTCACGACTGTCTTGGTGTGTTTGGACCATGATAGTTCGTTGGTGATGTGGACACCAAGGAACTTGAAGCTCTCAACCTGTTCCACTACAGCCCCGTCGATGAGAATGGGGGCGTGCTCAGTCCTCTTTTTTTTCCCTGTAGTCCACAATCATCTCCTTTGTCTTGGTCACGTTGAGGGAGAGGTTGTTATCCTGGCACCACACGGCCAGGTCTCTGACCTCCTCCCTATAGGCTGTCTCATCGTTGTCGGTGATCAGGCCTACCACTGTTGTGTTGTCAGCAAACTTAATGATGGTGTTGGAGTCGTGCCTGGCCATGCAGTCATGGGTGAACAGGGAGTACGGGAGGGGACTGAGCACGCACCCCTGAGGGGCCCCCTTGTTGACGATCAGTGTGGCAGATATGTTGGTACCTACCCTTACCACCTGGGGGCGGCCCGTCAGGAAGTCTAGGATCCAGTTGCAGAGGGAGGTGTTTAGTCCCAGGATCCTTAGCTTAGTGATGAGCTTTGAGGGCACTATGGTGTTGAATGCTGAGCTGTAGTCAATGAATAGCATTCTCACATATTGTTTTTTTAATATTTTTTTTATTTAACCTTTATTTAACCAGGTAAGCCAGTTGAGAACATTATCTCATTTACAACTGCGACCTGGCCAAGATAAAGCAAAGCAGTGCGATAAAAACAACAACACAGAGTTACAATATGGGGATGAGGTAGTTGGGTGGGCTAATTTCAGAAAGCCTGTGTACAGGTGCAGTGATGGGTAAGCTGCTCTGAGGAGTTGGCAACACTGCAGCTACCCATCCAAGATGTACTTTTGAGGAGATGGTAAACTCCATTGGAATCCTATTAACGCCCATTGTGCACGTTGCCCGTGCATCGTGGGCCGCGCGATGCATTCTGGGAGGTTTTTTGGACAAAGAGAGAACTCCTTCAACGAGTTTTAATTGGCCGCCAGCTCAAAAAACAAACATTACATATATTTTCTGAGGTGTGAGATAATTAACTTGTTCTCTGTAGTATATTGCGTTGGAATCGTGACATTATGTACTTTCCAGGAAAATAGCCAGGTTTCTCGATTTATGGTGCTTTCAAGGCAACTGGAAACTCTGAAAAAAACGAGGCCAAATCATCATGTCAGTGATCTTCAGGTCGGAAAGTCAGAGTTCTAGAAAGATTCCTGAGTTTCCAATTCAGAATTCAGAGTTGGATGACCATTCAAAACGATTTCCCCAGTAAGAGCTACTTTTCCCCCCCAGTTCCTACTTGTATTGAACACACTGATGTCGGAAGTACAAGATTTCCGAGTTCCCAGTTGTTTTGAACGTGGCATCATACCCTAAATTTGAGAAGCGATTGCGTGATGATTATTTCAGCAACCATGTGATGCAGCATGACAATGTGAACGCGATTGGTCGACCGTCTGCTGGGTAGGACGTTAAACGATCCTCCATTAATTGCCCACTGGGATTCGCATCTCCTCCTTTCTCTAATATCAATTCAATTCAAGGGGCATTATTGTCATGGGAAACATATGTTTACATTGCTGCAAGTGAAATGGATAAACCAAAGTGAAATAAACAATAAAAAGTGAACAGTAAATATTACACTCACAAGTTCCAAAATAATAGACATTTCAAATGTCATTATGTCTATATAAAGTGTTGTAACGATGTGCAAATAGTTAAAGTACAAAAGGGAAAATAAACATAAATATGGGTTGTATTTACAATGGTGTTTGTTCTTCACTGGTTGCCCTTTTCTTGTGGCAACAGGTCACAAATCTTGCTGCTGTGATTGCACACTGTGGTATTTCACCCAACAGATATGGGAGTTTATCCAAATTGGATTTGTTTTCAAATTCTTTGTGGGTCTGTGTAATCTGAGGGAAATATGTGTCTCTAATAGGGTCATACATTTGGCAGGAGGTTAGGAAGTGCAGCTCAATTTCCACTTCATTTTGTGGGCAGTGTGCACATAGCCTGTCTTCTCTTGAGAGCCAGGTCTGCCTACGGTGGCCACTCTCAATAACAACGCTATGCTCACTGAGTCTGTACATAGTCAAAGCTTTCCTTAATTTTGGGTCAGTCAGAGTGGTCAGGTATTCTGCCACTGTGTACTCTCTGTTTAGGGCCAAATAGCATTCTAGTTTGCTCTGTTTTTTTTGTTAATTCTTTCCAATATGTCAAGTAATTATGTTTGTATTTTCTCATGATTTGGTTGGGTCTAATTGTGTTGCTGTCCTGGGGCTCTGTGGGGTCTGTTTGTGTTTGTGAACAGAGCCCCCGTACCAACTGGTAGAGGGGACTCTTCTCCAGGTTCATCTCTCTTTAGGTGAGGGCTTTGTTATGGAAGGTTTGGGAATCGCTTCCTTTTAGCTGGTTGTAGAATTTAAAGGCTATTTTCTGGATTTTGATCTAGTGGGTATCGGCCTAATTCTGCTCTGCATGTATTATTTGGTGTTTTATGTTGTACACTGAGGATATTTTTGCAGAATTCTGCATGCAGTCTCAATTTGATGTTTGTACCATTTTGTGAATTCTTGGTTGGTGAGCGGACCCCAGACCTCAAAACCATAAAGGGCAATGGGTTCTATAACTGATTCAAGTATTTTTAGCCAGATCCTAATTGGTATGTCAAATGTTATGTTCCTTTTGATGGCATAGAAGGCCCTTCTTGCCTTGTCTCTCAGATCGTTCACAGCATTGTGGAAGTTACCTGTGGCGCTGATGTTTAGGCCGAGGTATGTATAGTTTTTTGTGTGCTCTAGGGCAACGGTATCTAGATGATTCACCATAGTGAAGGCGTAGACTCAGGTTTTCTGTGTCTCTATGTTTGTGGTTGGAAAGGTTTCTCAATTTCTTTCTTAGGTTTTTGCATTCTTCATTAAACCAGTTGTCACTGTTGTTAATTTTCTTAGGTTGTCTGCTTGACATTTTTTGATTTGATAGGGAAGCTGAAAGGTCAAATATACTGTTTAGGGTTTCTACTGCCAAGTTTACACCTTAACTATTACAGTGAAAAGTTTTGTCCAGGAAGTTGTCTAAAAGGGATTGAATTTGTTGTTGCCTAATTGTTTTTTGGTAGGTTTCTACACTACTTTCCTTCCATCTATAGCATTTCTTAATATTGTGCAGTTCCTTTGGCTTTGATGCCTCATGATTGAGTATTGCTCTGTTCAGGTAGACTGTGATTTTGCTGTGATCTGATAGGGGTGTTAGTGGGCTGACTAGGAAACGCTCTGAAAGACTCTGGGTTGAGGTCAGTGATAAAGTAATCTACAGTACTACTGCCAAGGGATGAGCTGTAGGTGTAGCTACCATAGGAGTCTCCTCGAAGCCTACCATTGACTATACTTGATGTAGTGCTATCTGAGATCTGTATATAATGATGAGATGCTCATTCCAACTCGGAAACTCAGGCCCCTTTCTAGAGCTCCCACTTTCTGACATGAAGATCACTGACGTCATGATTTGACCTCATATTGTTCCGAGTTCCCATTTGTTTTGAACGCGCCATTAGGTCCAAAATAAACCCATAGAAACGCTTTGGCCTTATTTTGGACAGATTTTGCCTAGAGTGTTATCTCTCGTGGACAGTAAATGACAAACTTTCGCGAGTGAATTTTACTTCTAAAAACCGAGATTAGCGAGAGTAAAACCACAGAGTTTCATACTGTACCGTTTTTGGTGAAACCAAATATGTTTTATAAACGAACCCAAGATCGACCAGAGCCTGTTGTTTCCAATGGGAGGCTCTGTCGTAGCCGGCCGCGACCGGGAGACCCATGGGGCGGCGCACAATTGGCCCAGCGTCGTCCAGGGTAGGGGAGGGAATGGCCGGCAGGGATGTAGCTCAGTTGGTAGAGCATGGCGTTTGCAACGCCAGGGTTGTGGGTTCGATTCCCACGGGGGGTATGAAAAAAAAAAATATATGTATGCACTCACTAACTGTAAGTCGCTCTGGATAAGAGCGTCTGCTAAATGACTAAAATGTAAATGTAAATGTTAATCATAGTGGGCAGAACAAGAAAGGAGGTGGGCAGAGCCAAGCACGAGCTAGTGAGATCCTATTGGCGCGTTCTAGCAGTGTTTTGCATATTTCCGTTAGGGAACGCCTACTTTGTGAAGTGGGAGTGTGCAATAACTTAAATTGCCCTGCACTCCTTCTAAACAACGCAATTTTTTGAAACTTTGGTAAAGAGTAAAGTCTACAGAACGCAGTCCACTTTGTTTGTTACAGATTTTAGTTTTGGAAACAGAAAACTGTATGGAGATGAAATGTTTAATCGATGACAAAATTAGCAGAATGTTGGCCAAAATCTATCTCGCTCCATCTTCTCCCACTAACGGCAACGGGATACTTCACATTTATATCTGTCTCATTATTCTATCTGTGGTGAAACCTCTCGCTCTTCACATTCGATTGAATGGTGTCACGTGATCGATGGTTTTGTCAATTCATATACTGTCATTGCGCTAGCGGGCCACTACACTAAATCTTTGTATAACTAACCCTGTGACTACACTACCAGAGAGGAAGAGGAGAAGCGAGAGGGTTTACTCAGCCCAATATCTGTCCACGAAAATAAGACCCCGAAGTAAGGAATATTTGTATGGAGGTCAATGATTGAGTGTCGAATTTGGTCAATGGTTAGGAATATACCGATATGAAAGCATGTGGATCATATTGGGACACTCTTTTCACACCACTTCGACACAAAATGATTTTCGTAGCATGTTAGCAGAGCATTTTCGCTAACCTTAACCGTACCCTCAGTCCCCGAACCTGCTACGTTAATTATCCTAACCTACGACGAAAAAGTCACTTCGGTATCGAAGTGGTGTGAAAATAGTGTTTTCCCTTCAACCTCCTGCCTGCCTTCCATGTTTGAGGACATTTATTTCCATTGTTAGAGCGGTCACTCGACTATCTTGTCAATATAATAGAACATCGTTGACACCACGCCACTGACGACATACAAGACGAAACCGAGCAGCACACAGCGAAATCTGAAGGATTGCAAACTAGCTATAGCTGTCATCATGAACACCGAATCTGTTGTCATCGTTTCTGCTGCAAGGACCCCTATTGGTAAATACATCTATTGAATCTGTCTGATTCCACACTAGTTGTATTGGCAATCATTTGCAACACAGCTAGCTACGGCTGTATGTTTATTTGTTACATTTCCTTATCACACAAGATTTGAATTGTAACGCTGTTTTACCGATCTTGCAAATTGTCCAGTCCTGGTTTTGTGTGTAGTGTAATGAAAATTGTCTTATTTGTTAAACATGTTTAAATGTAACTGAACCACGGGAAAATTTGCAATGGGATTCGCTTTTTCGGAACCTTGATTGGTCGCCTCACCTTCTGCCCAGATCCTCGAGACAGCGATTGGCTGTTGGTCATAGTACCATGGACCAGCGGCTATTTACGATAGGCTGGAGATGAAACCATGAATGGGGTTGGGCGTGTTTTAGTTGGATGGTGTCTTTGTAAGAAATGTTGGAATATTGCAACCTAATTGACACCTTTGTTAATAACATGTATTCTCTTGTTGTTTGAGACTCTGATGTAATGCAATGGGAGAGTGCTGTCACACCATGGAAGCAATCATATTAATGGCCAAGTGCATTTCTCAAAACCCAGCTAGGCCTTTTTGAACCCATGATATCATACAATCAATGCCCTGCTCTTTTTGTGGGTACTGTATATAGTCTCAATTATATTCGCTCGTTTCACAGGCTCTTTCAATGGTGCTTTATCCAGTGTGCCCCTCCAAGACCTGTGCTCGGTGGTGATCAAGGATGTTCTGAAGAGAGTCAACCTGAAGCCTGAGGAGGTGTCTGAAGTCATCATGGGGCACGTGCTGACTGCGGGTAAAGGCTTAGACCGGAACAGACTACTGTCCTTTTATCAGAGCTGACTTACTACTTAATTAGTGTGAAAGGGTTTTCATTACTATAGTGCTGTGTCATGTGAACTAGTGTACTTAGTTGCTTTAACCCGCCTCATCCTATCTTACCTCTCTCTCTTTTCTCCCTTCCCTCTCTCTCTCTTCTCCTCTCCCCTGCTCTCTCCTTCCCAGGTCATGGGCAGAACCCAGCCCGACAGGCCAGTGTTGCTGCGGGCATCCCCTACCCGGTGCCTGCCTGGAGCTGCCAGATGGTGTGTGGATCTGGGCTGAAGGCTGTGTGTCTGGGGTTTCAGTCCATCCAGACTGGAGAGTCAACCGTGGTGGTAGCAGGAGGCATGGAGAGCATGAGCCGGGTAAAACTGAGATAAATGGGGGGAGAGAGATGGTGGAGTGCGAGAGAGAAAGATGGGGTGAAATGTATACCATTCTACCAGAGGAGAAGCCACGGCAGGGCCTGGCCCACCCAATCAAAAATAAATAAACTTCATTTGTTGGTTGTATTGTCTCCTGACTAATCGGAAATGTTGAAAATGCAGTAGGAGTTTCCTGGGATGTAATTGGTTTATCGCAATCACATCCTTAAATCACAAGCGCATAGCCTACAGTTGGGAAGCCTGCCATTTGGGCAGCGTGAGTGCGGCAAGTATCAAATAGCTGATTTTCGAGTTGTGGCTGTTAGTGAGAAGCATTTAAAATAGGTCTAGGACTATCGCAATATTTCAAAATTCAATTGTGAGAAAAACACAAATGTCACATATATTCCGAATTATCCTTTCAAATGATTTAAGTGTGAAGTGTAGGGTAGTTATTTCCCATTAGTAGCCTACACCAGGATAATTAATCTCTTGACTCTAGTGGAGAGCATTGGCCATATCCCCTGCGAGTGTGAATATTCACTGTCTTTATCATTGGGTGAGTCAGCGCCACGGGAAAGTTTAGGACAATAATTTCCTCCTCCAGTCTGAAAGTGTGCAAAGAAAGGAAAATAAACGCTTTTTTGAGAACAGTAACCAGGTTTCCATCCAACCATTTCATGCGGATGGATGAATGACCTAATGAATGAAAAAAGTCACGACCGGGCTGATGGAAACAGGATATGCCGGTACAATTTTATAAATGCAGACAGAAAATTGTCACGCGATGATATACTGAACAAAAATATAAACACAACAATTTCAAAGATTTTGCTGAGTTACAGTTCATATAAGGAAATCAGTCAATTGAAATAAATAAATTAGGCCCTAATCTATGGATTTCACTTGACTGGGCAGGGGCCCAGCCAATCAGAATGAGTTTTTCTCTACAAAAAGGCAGAAATATTCCTCAGCATGCAGTTTATTAGGGTACGGCAGGTAGCTTAGTGGTTAAGAGCGTTGTGCCAGTAACCGAAAGGTCGCTGGTTCTAATCCCCGAGCCGACTAGGTGAAAAATCTGTCAATGTGCCCTTGAGCAAGGCACTTAATCCTAATTGCTCCTGTAAGTCGCTCTGGATAAGAGCGTCTGCTAAATGACTAAAATGTAATAAATTCTGAACTTCACAGGGTGGTGAAACATTCATGGCCATTTTGCTAGCTAGCTTGCTGTTGCTAGCTAATTTGTCCTGGGATATAAACATTGGGTTATTTTACCTGAAATGCACAAGTTCAGCTTTCAATCACCCACGTGGATATATGCTCTTAAAAACCAATGAGGAGATGGGAGAGGTGGGACTTGCAGCGGGTCATGCATCAAAAATAGAACCAAGTTCTATTTTAGCGCCTGGCTACGCAGACGCTCGCGAGCAGTTTGGATGAAATGATTGAATGTATGTGTACATTTATTTTGCAACGCTCATAGGCGGTGGTCAGCATGACATTCTGGTGACGTGATGATCGATGCTTGGCTGCCGTTTGACATAAAAATAATATCGCGCTTATCCATAATAATCTCAATGTAGGTAGCCTACCCACACTGTATCTGCGAGTTGTTGGCTAGATCGAAATTGCCAAGACCACATTTTTTGTGACAAAACCATCAGTAGAGTTAAATGCGAGCACAGACTTTTATCCGCAATAAGTCAGAAACATCTCTGGTGGAAAGATTTTTGAATATTCGCATGAAAATCTGTTGCAAATTGGATAGAAACCTAGCTAGTGAGTGATTTATATTATTAGCCTAATTTATGACTATCCAATCTAGCGGTTGTGTAGTTACGCTGCATACTTGCCAATTCTAATGGGCTTGTTTGCCAAGGGAAATGTGTGGTGTTTCTTGGTAACGTTTAACTTGTGTTGTCTTAAATGATGCAATGCGATTGCACTAATTTTCACTTAAATGTGTCATGGTATTTTTCCAGGAAAATGTAGGCCCAGTCACTTTTACTTAGGCCCAGCCACAAGGCAATTTCTGCCAAATGCCCCTATTAATCTGCAATAACTGTTTATCCTTTGACCCCCCAGGCTCCCCACACAGTGCAGATGCGGGCCGGAGTAAAGATGGGCGATGCCACCATGCAGGATTCTATCATCTCTGACGGACTGTCCGATGCCTTCCAGTGCTACCACATGGGCATCACAGGTCAGGCGACCAGAGTCACATTGTTATTGAATTCAATGCAACTGATATTTTTCAGTACAACAAGGAGGAACATTGGAGTGTCGCAAACCAGTAGGCTAATGTTGTCTTTCTGTACGTAGCTGAGAATGTGGCTAAGCAGTGGGGCGTGAGTCGCGAGGCTCAGGACCAGTTTGCTGCCCAATCCCAGAACAGGACCGAGGCTGCCCAGAAAGCAGGACATTTTGATCAGGAGATCGTTCCGGTCATGGTGCCGTCCAGAAAAGGCAAGGATTCTGTTGTGCTGGTTTGTGAACCCCCTGAGACCTCCCACCTCTCCCATCTCCTCATTGGTTTTTAAGAGCATATATCCACGTGGTTGATTGAAAGCTGAACTTGTGCATTTCAGGTAAAATAACAACCCAATGTTTATATCCCAGGACAAATTAGCTAGCAACAGCAAGCTAGCTAGCGAAATGTCCATGAATGTTTCACCACCCTGTGAAGTTCAGAATTTATTACATTTTAGTCATTTAGCAGACGCTCTTATCCAGAGCGACTTACAGGAGCAAGTGCCTTGCTCAAGTCGCTTTGGATAAAAGCGTCTGCTAAATGGCATATTATTATTATTATTACCTCAAGTGTGCTCAAATCATTGTTTCTTATATGTCTAACCACCATTCCTTATAAATGAGTTAGACCAGTGTTTCCCAACTCCAGTCCTTGAGTATCCCCAACAGCACCCATTTTGTTGTAGCCCCGGACAAGCATACCTGATTTAATTTGTAAACTAATCATCAAGCCCTCAATGAGTTGAATCAGGTGAGTTTGTCCTGGACTACAACAGAAATGTGTGCTGTTGGGGGTACTCAAGGACTGGAGTTGGGACACACTGAGGGCTCTTCAATCAGATCCGCTTTAGCCGACATACGCATAGCGGTGGTTTTGGCGGTGTCGGAGGTGGAACTGCGTTAGAGCTGTCAATTCCACAAGCGGCTCCTGGCATTACACCTAAAGCGGACATTGCCATTGGCTGCAATGAGTCGCTTTAAGAGAAATCCCATGCAGCCTTGTTTGAACACTGGAATGTGAGATGTTATCTACACCTCGATTAGGGTGATAGAAATCCTAATTATTTTGTTGAATGATTTTCAATTTGAGCATCATTATTTTTATATAGCACTTTATATACACTTTCTCGTTCTGAACTTCTAATGCGAGTGGGACAGGTGTGGCTTCGTGACAATGATCAAGAGCAGCTGCTCACCGATTTGACAGCTCCAGCAGTTACACTTCCGGCACCGCCAAAACATCTGCTTTGTGGGTGTCGGCTATCGCCGGTTAACACTTGATCTGATTGAATCTAGGCACAAGTTAGACAACCAACATCTATATTTCTCTGCTTAATTACATGATTGTAGATTGGTTAAGTGTAATGTAACATTCCTATCTCTCCTCAGGCCCAGTGGAGGTGAAAGCAGATGAGTTTCCTCGCCATGGCAGCAACATGGACGCCATGTCCAAACTGAGGCCCTGCTTCTTGAAGGACGGCAGCGGCACCGTCACCCCCGGCAACGCCTCAGGTACGAAGGGGGCACTCATCCTTGACGCACGGTGATGATGTCAGTGAGATCCCTCAACTCAAATGTCCTTTGGCAGCTTTCCAGTTGACCACTCCAGTTACATTACTCTTCACCGTTTCTCCTTGCATAGTGATCTAGATTGTAATGACCTTAAAATGTTTCAGGGATATACAACAGGGTTTCATCCCGTTAAACTCACGTTGTGTTCTATTCATTTCTATGCATTCCCTCAGGTATAAATGATGGCGCCGCAGCAACTGTTCTCATGAGCCAATCAGAAGCTCAGAATAGAGGCCTCAAGCCAATGGCCAAAATCACCTCCTGGGCACAAGCCGGCCTCGACCCAGCAATCATGGGAACTGGGCCTATCCCAGCCATCAGGAAAGCGGTGAGAACCAATCAGAAACCAGCTAGGAATGTTCAGACGTGCACAACTATAGCATTGCTGTAGGGCAGGCAACCCTGGTCCTGGAGTGCCGCAGGCACTTTCTTTATTTAACCGACCAGGAAGACCACGTATGTTGAATTTAGGCAATCACTGAACTGATCAATTAACTAAGTATCTCAGTGTGGTGCCTAGTAGGGTATAATCCTGCTCATTCTAAAGGTAGTTTTCATTGATTCTTTACCAGGTTGAGAAGGCTGGTTGGCAGCTGGATCAGGTGGACCTGTTTGAGATAAACGAAGCGTTCGCTGCCCAGTCCATCGCTGTGGTGAAAGAGCTTGGACTCAACCCAGATAAGGTAACTACTCTAATTTAATGTACCATTAATTCCACACTATTGCTTAGGGCAAACAGTTACCCCATATCTTTGCTCTCTATCCCTGCGCAGGTGAATGTGAGTGGGGGTGCCATCTCCCTGGGACACCCCATAGGCATGTCTGGCTGCCGGGTTCTGGTAACCCTTCTGCATGCGCTTCAGAGGACTGGGGGTCAGAGAGGCGTGGCTTCTCTCTGCATCGGGGGAGGGATGGGTATTGCCATGTGTGTAGAGAGGGTGTGAAAACAATACATATACACTGATTCTGCATTCAAGATCACAACATTGGCAATCTTATTGGGCCTAAAGGGAAAGTTCGAAATGCTTTATTACATGGTTTCAGACGTTTTCTGTGGAGTGGTGTGAATGGCGGTTATATTAGTACAGACTATTGATCATTAATTTCTCTCCGTCACTGCACTGAAAATGAAGCAATATTGATGTACTGTTGTGATTCCTGAATGCAATCTAGGGGCTCTATTCAATCCGTTTCTTGGAAGTTCAGCGTTACTTAAATTTAAAGGCAATGTTCCTGCGTTAGCAGACTGCATTCACGGTAAACGGTGCATATGTCGGCTTATATCGGAAATTACCTTAATTTCGATGATGAATTGAGCCCTTGGTGATGAAAACGGCAAAGGTCTGTTTAAATCGACAGCTGTATTGTGCACTGTGATACTGTCAATTGTATACCATCCAATATTGGTATTTATTTCCATAGGATGCGAAAGGCTTTTCCTGTGTTAAACTAGTCTCAATGGGCAACACTTGCTAGTAGTCTTCATTATCTCATCGGAAATATCAACTCAACTGATGACAAATGGTTTACATTTCTTGCGTGCCAAAGGAACGAGAGACATTGAAGCCCATGAGGACTTGCTCACATGACTTAATACCCAACCTTTAGAGTAAAGAATTCAGCCAGCCAACATTCCTAATTTTCCTGTTCCTTCTCATGGAATGCTAGCCATGTACCTTACTGCGCCGAACTGTAGGAGAACGTGTAGTGTAGACTGCACCTGCAGCCTTCCTTAAATGTGCCCTGAGGCAGAGTAATCTAGCCTGCTGTAGGTAGGTAGCCTGTTGTAGGAATTAATGTACTTATTACCTCTCCACTAACGCAATTATGGGAAAATGTTTTACCTAGGTATCCAATTGTATGACTTATCAATACAGAAAATAATTAACTGAACTGGTTGTGCTTTTTCAAAATGTTCATGTATAATATCGCTGACAATGTTACAAATATACAAACCAGACAAAATGAGTTAAATCAGTAATCTACAACCATCAGGTTTATTTGTGAGTGTCCAAAAGAATCAGTTACAGTTCCCACGGTAACAGGTTGCCCCATGGGAATACAGGAAAGTAAACAAGCTAAGTGCACAGTCTATGACAGACACTGACGGAACAGCCAAGAAAATGTATAAATAGATAAAGCCAAGCGGACCAGAACCACAGTTGGGATCGAAGAAACATTCCGATAATAGATTTCGGAACCTTTATCCATCCATCTGTCCCGATGCGACGGCATCCTGGTACGAAGGCCCGCCTTCCTTCTGGTCTGGGAACAACTTGATGAGGTCATCGATACGGAGGATGGTGATGGCGGCCTCGGTGGCGAACTTGAGGCTCTTGGTCTTAACCATAGTGGGTTCGTACACTCCCGCCTGCTTGTTGTCACGGGGCTTACCGTTCACCAGGTCCAGACCAATCCTTTATGGGAGAGGAGAGGTTTAGAGATGAGAAACAGATCCAACATCAATGTAGAGTTACTACATTGGAAACTGCAGGCACTGCTACAACTGCAGCTCAATGGGTTCACAACCATGTATTAAAGGGATATTGCGAGGTTCTGGCATTCAGATAAACTTAAAGATACCATTTTGTTTCTGCATGCATTATGAAGGACGTTAGCGGTAGTTTCGCGAGCCAATGCTAACAAGCGTTAGCGCAATGACGAAGTCTACAGGTACGGTAGCATTGCTCGCAGTATCCCTTTAAGCCGTGATGAACTGATACCAACACAGAAGGAACACACACCATTGCGCCATTCAATGTTGTCCAGCCCAGAGTAGTGGCACTACAGCTCAGGGAAAAGCTGCAGTCTTTACTCTGGGCCAGCATGCTTTGTACTACACTTATCACTGCATACACCACTGAGCAAGTCTAGCAGCAAATTTAAAATGGGAATGTCACATCCTTGTGGCAAAACTTGATCAACCTTATCTCAAGCTTAAAGAAATAAGCCGGACTTTGGCTACTAAGTATTTTTTAAACTTCCCACGTTGGGCTGGATGTGTCAGTGTGGTTCATACATGTATAATCTATGGCTGTGTCTACACTTGACACATGCTACTTTATCAGAATACAGAAAATTGCGTTAAAAAGACAGGTCTAGATGCACAAAAGTCCCATTGTGTTCAAATTTGGCTGACCACTTCAGGTGGGTCAGGGACACATTGTGTGCGGATTTCTCAGTCTGGACGCAAATCAGGCTACCAAAAGCACCAAAAGCGCATACAGTGGGCGACGTAATCAGCACTCAGCCCACAAGTCTCCAGAAAACATATTTTCGGAGTGAGGGGCACCTTTTTTCATTAACGGAGGAAATAAGTTCCTAGCCTGGCTTCAAATGCTTGCCAGCTAGCTTATTTAGAAAAAAAAAAAATGTTGGGCTCAAGTTATGCTAACCTGTTTGCAATCCCTTTAGCTTTGCTAGTTAGCTACTGCCATCAAGTTGTGATTTCCATGATCAAAACTATGATCAGAATACAAAAGCTGCATGAATTGCCAGTCTGTAAATCTGCGTCTAGTCTTACCTCAATTAGCCACGAAATCCCTAGTTTGAAAGCAACTTTTTCTGGAAGCTGTGCTGTCCATTTTCCCCCATGTGGGCCATCCCCCTAGCAACCAATGAGCTTCAGCCCCCTAGCCATTTGAGTGACAACTAGCAAAATGCACATCATACACACAGCAGAGCGAGAGAGCACAATGACGTGGTGCACGTATGTGACATAGTACACAATTTTCAGGAACCACTTTTGGCTCGTGAGCACTACTTTCAGAACTACTGGCTAAAAAGTATACAAAAGTACCAGAGAATCTAATGGAATCTTCTAAAATTAAGACTGCAAGTGACCTCAACTTGACAGGGATCAACACAAACATATGTTGAAATTCAAAGCTAGTGATGTGTGGCACACTAACCATTTAAGGTTCTTGCGTTCGGGGTTGACCTGGGCCTCATTGTGGAAGGCTCTGAGCTTGGCGACCAGGTCGGTGGAGTCCTGAGCTGCGTTCACAGCGAGGGTCTTGGGGATGACCAGGAGGGAGCGGGCAAACTCTGCTATGGCCAGCTGCTCACGGGAACCCTGGGAACAGACAAGACATTTACAGATTAACAATTGAATATCACGCTAAACAATATTTTTAAGACTGGCCACCTGTGACCAAAGTGAAAAACCTAGTCATTAAACTAATTTAAAAGATTAACTAGTGTATCAAGTGGTTTCTTCCGACAGGATCCGCAGAGAGGTTTTAGTCTTCACTACAGATTTATGAGAGAACTGCTCTACCCCCATGTTGGTCATTTAGGACAATCCACATCTTAATTTTTTGAAAAAAGGGGTTTTCCAGATGAAAAAAATTACTTGAGTGGGTTCCAAAAGCCCACTGATCCCATCTAGATGCTCTCAGGAAAGAGAGATGAGGAAGCAGTGATTCCTAGGTCCATTTCCTTACCATGCTAGTGGCATAGTTCTCCAGGTAGATGGACAGGGCTGCCTCCACAGCACCACCCCCTGGTACAACTGACTTGGACTCCAGCACCCTTTTGACCACACACAGAGCATCATGCAGGGACCGCTCCATCTCGTCACACATAAAGTCATTGGCCCCACGCAGGATGATAGAGGCGCAGGTACGGGCCTTGGTACTGAGAGAGGAACGGAGGGAAGAGGGAGAGTGAAGGGAAAGATGGGGACAAGAATAGCAACAAGGAGAGAAAGCCAAAAAGAGGAAGAAAATAAACAACAAAATAGTACAGATAAGTAATGTGCTAAAGCAAAACATTTTCAAAGATATGTAATAAGGTTTTGGATAAGCACCACATCACTGTAAATAAGAATAAGATGACTTCAGCTCCTGTTCTTACTTTTTGACCAGGATGAGCTCGTCGTCACACACACGCTCCTGCACCACCTCCTCACAGTGGCCCAACATGGTAGTCTCAAAAGTCTCCTCTCCCTCCAGGTTAGAAAGTGATGGGCAGATGGTGGCTGAGGAACAACAGAACAAAAACTACTAAATACTGGGTCACAAGTTAACTGAAAAACATTGCTGCTTTCGGAAAATAGTATCGATCACTCATTGAGGAAAAAAAAGGAGCATTAACCGAGGCCAGTTTCAGAACTTGACCTGATAACAATTGACACATTTATCAAAAAGTAAATGTGTGTGGCTTACCTCCCGTTGCCTTGGCGATGCGTTTGAGGTCCCTCTTGAGGACCCTCCTGATCGCCATGGCACCCACATCCACAAAGTACTTGAGGCACATGTCATCGATGCCCCCGGTTGTCAGGATGACATTAGCACCCGATGCCAGAATCTTCTGGATCCTCTCCTTGGTGATGTCAGACTCCCTGGAACAGCAAAATCAACATGAAGACCTGTCATTGTGTAATAGCGGACATGCATAAAGATGGCGGGCCCCCATTTACTTACCACAAATGACTCATTTGCTAAGTTCGCTGTAACGTAAATTGCTCTCCGTTACACTTTTTTTGTATCGTCATTAGCATTGCAAAAGTATTGAACCCCCTTGGCGTTTTTCCTATTTTGTTGCATTACAACCTGTAATTTAAATGGATTTTTATTTGGATTTCATGCAATGGACATACAAAGTAGTCCAAATTGGTAAAGTGAAATGAAAAAAAACTTGTTTCAAATTCTAAAAAAATAAATAATGGAAAAGTGGTGATGCATGTATTCACCCCCTTTTGCTATGAAGCCCCTAAATAAGATCTGGTGCAACCAATTACCTCCAGAAGTCACATAATTAGTTAAATAATGTCCACCTGTGTGCAATCTAAGTGTCACATGATCTCAGTATATATACACGTTCTGAAAGGCCCCAGAGTCTGCAACACCACTAAGCAAGGGGCACCACCAAGCAAGCTGCACCATGAAGACCAAGGAGCTCTCCAAACAGGTCAGGGACAAAGTTGTGAAGAAGTACAGATCAGGGTTGGGTTATAAAAAAATATCAGAAACTTTGAACATCCCACGGAGCATCATTAAATCCATAATTAAAAAATTGAAAGAATATGGCACCACAACAAACCTGCCAAGAGAGGGCCGCCCACCAAAACTCACAGACCAGGCAAGAAGGGCATTAATCAGAGAGGCAAAGAGACCAAAGATAACCCTGAAGGAACTGCAAAGCTCCACAGCGGAGATTGGAGTATCTGTCCATAGGACCACTTTAAGCTGTACACTCCACAGAGCTGGGCTTTACGGAAGAGTGGCCAGAAAAAAGCCATTGCTTAAAGAAAAAAATAAGCAAACACATTTGGTGTTCGCCAAAAGGCATGTGGGAGACTCCCCAAACATATGGAAGAAGGTACTCTAGTTAGATGCGACTACAATTGAGCTTTTTGGCCATCAAGGAAAACGCTATATCTGGTGCAAACCCAACACCTCTCATCACCCCGAGAACACCATCCCCCACAGTGAAGCATGGTGGTGGCAGCATCATGCTGTGGGTATGTTTTTCCCATCGGCAGGGACTGGAAACTGGTCAGAATTGAAGGAATGATGGATGGCACTAAATACAGGGAAATTCTTGAGAAACCTGTTTCAGTCTTCCAGAGATTTGAGACTGGGACAGAGGTTCACCTTCCAGCAGGACAATGACCCTAAGCATACTGCTAAAGCAACACTTGAGTGGTTTAAGGGGAAACATTTAAACGTTTTGGAATGGCCTATTCAAAGCACAGACCTCAATCCAATTGAGAATCTGTGGTATGACTTAAAGATTGCTGTACACCAGTGGAACCATCCAACTTGAAGGAGCTGGAGCAGTTTTGCCTTGAAGAACGGGCAAAAGTCCCAGGGGCTAGACAATAAAAAATATTTTGCATCTTCAAAGTGGTAGGCATGTTGTATAAATCAAATGATACAAACCCCCCAAAAATCCATTTTAATTCCTGGTTGTAAGGCAACAAAATAGGAAAAATGGCAAGGGGAGTGAATACTTTCGCAAGCCATCTAGCTCCAAGATGGTAGCAATTTGAAAATACGAAAAAGTAGATTGTGCTGATTTACTGGCACATTCAACCATGATGCGTGCCGTAGTTTAAGAACTGGGGGTAGTGCTAAAAGAACGTCATTTCTGAATTACTCCATCTTTATGCACTTTTGCCATTCTGTGTGTGGGTAAGACCATTAGTCAAATTCCACGTAACCGTTTCGTCACGGTAACTAGGCTTCTCCAAAACTGCGCTCTAATGCTGCCGACGGTCATTAATAGCCTACCAAACTTGATAACTGCCAGTCGATAATGGCCTGGTACTCAGCGCTCCATTGTCCCTCTAAATCAACTAGAGATCCTGGTTCGAATCCAGGCTCTGTCGCAGCCGGCCGCGACCGGGAGACTCATGGGCGGCGCACAATTGGCCCAGCGTCGTCCAGGGTAGGGGAGGGAATGGCCGGCAGGGATGTAGCTCAGTTGATAGAGCATGGCGTTTGCAACGCCAGGGTTGTGGGTTCGATTCCCACGGGGGGCCAGTATAAAAAAAAATATGTATTCACTAACTGTAAGTCGCTCTGGATAAGAGCGTCTGCTAAATGACTAAAATGTAAAAAAAAAAAATGTAAAAATCACTCGGACAAATGCCAATGCAATCAAAAATGAAATCAAACACTTAATGAGCAACATCTCTATAGGCTATGCAATTGCGTGAGAACAGTCGACAGCCTCTTAAAAAGAGGATCCCATCAGCTTTCTATAGGCTAGGCCTACTATATTTATTTATCAACTTTCCTAATATTAAGCACATTGCTTCGCTTTACAACAGGAATATAGCCTACCTGGCTGGCATGAAAATGAACCACGGTAAAAGCGTCTGCCATTCGCTATTTAAGTGCATAGATGACATGCATTTTTCCCCATGCCCCTGTTCCGACAGGTGCATGATAATGGTCCATTATAAATCAAAACTAAATTTTACACATTATTTAGTATATGTAAAGACAATATTAAATTGAGAATAGTCTGATAGATGACAATATTATCACTTGTGAATGATGCCCAGTGTGTGCAGTCTAAGGCTGGTTTACAGTCCGTCTATCAACATGTCTGTAGACAATTGTCGTAGAAACATTGACATTTGTTGTCCGACATCAAACGCGTATACACAAAATGAAAGACTGCATGACATCAGCAGCCCGGTGCTCCAAATAACACTATTTTAACACCAATAAAGCCGTCCGTTTAAAAATGAATTAAGTAAATGTCAACCTAGCAAGCCAGGCAACACACAATTCCCCATAATGACAAAGCGAACAGGTGAAAAAAATTAAAATAAGTGTATTTACATAAGTATTCAGACCTTTTGCTTTGAGACTCGAAATTGAGCTCAGGTGCATCCTGTTCCCATTGATCATCCTAGATGTTTCTACAACTTGGAGTCCACCTGTAGTAAATTCAATTGATTGGACATGATGCCGAGACCACCCATACACAAAAATCTATGCACGCATGACTGTAAGTCGCTTTGGATAAAAGCGTCTGCTAAATGGCATATTATTATTATTTATTATTTGAAAAAGGCACACACCGGTCTATATAAGGTCCCACAGTTGACCGTGCATGTCAGAGCAGAAACCAAGCCATGAGGTCGAAATAATTGTTTGTAGAGCTCCGAGACAGGATTGTGTCGAGGCACAGATCTGGGGAAGGGCCTCCATCATTCTTAAATGGAAGAAGTTTGGAACCACCAAGACTCTTCCTAGAGCTGGCCGCCCAGCCAAACTGAGCAATCGAGGGAGAACGGCCTTGCTCAGGGAGGTGACCAAGAACCCGATGGTCACTGACAGAGCTCCAGAGTTCCTCTGTGAAGATGGGAGAACCTTTCAGAAGGACAACCACCTCTGCAGCACTACACCAATCAGGCCTTTATGGTAGAGTGGCCAGACAGAAGCCACTCCTCAGTAAAAGGCACATAACAGCCCGCCTGGAGTTTGCCAAAGGGCACCTGAAGGACTCAGACCAGGAGAAAGATTCTCTGGTCTGATGAAACGAAGATTTGGCCTGAATGCCAAGCGTCACATCTGAAGGAAACCAGGCACCGCTCATCACCTGGCCAATACCATCCCTACGGTGAAGCATGGTGGTGGCAGCATCATGCTGTGGGGATTTTTTCAGCAGCAGGGACTGGGAGACTAGTCAGGATTGAGGGAAAGATAAACGGAGCAAAGTACAGAGAGATCCTTGATGAAAACCTGCTCCAGAGCGCTCAGGACCTCAGACTGGGGTGAAGGGTCACCTTCCAACAGGACAACGACACTAAGAACACAGCCAAGACAACGCAGGAGAGGCTTCGGGACAAGCCTCTCAATGTCCTTGAGTGGCCCAGCCAGAGCCCGGACTTTAACCCGATCGAACATCTCTAGAGACCTGAAACAGCTTGAGAGGATCTGTAGAGAGGAATGGGATAAACTCCCCAAATACAGCCTTGCGTCATACCCAAGATGACGCAAGGCTGTAATCACTGCCAAAAGGTGCTTCAACAAAGTACTGAGTAAAGGGTCTGAATAATTATGTAAATGAAACTTCAGTTATTTTATTTTTTACAAATTTGCATAAGTTTATCAATAGAAAACTGTTTGCTTAGTCATTATGGGGTATTGTGTGTAGATTGATGAGGATAAAAAAAAATCAATTTTAGAATAAGGCTGTAACAAAATGTGGAAAGTCAAGGGGTCTGAATATTTACCCAATGCACTGTAGGCCTAGGACCCCTGGAACACAGTTGGAGAGCACATAGTCTACAGAGCCCAGTGAAACGTGTTCTTATAAGCCCAGTCATTGCACAATCATGTGTGAAAACAGAGTTTTGACTGGCCACCATTTAAAAGAGGATCCCAGCTTTCTTGTGCTGCTACATTTATTGCTCAATTCTTAAAATGAAGCACATTAAATCAACTTTACAACCGTTGTAGCCTACTGGTCATACAAGTTTCAAGTTTGGGGAAGCAAATTTGCAGACTATGTAAAATAGCCTATTTGTAATGTGATGAGTAGATTGGATAGTCATAATTTAGGCTAATAATATAACTCAATCACTGTTTGTGAAAAATACCGTTCAACGTATGGCTGAGCGCATATAGCAGGCCTAGGCTATATCAGATTAGTTTCTTCTTTCTTTGCATGGGAAAAATGTGGCCTTTTATAAACACATTTCATGCAATTCTACTACACTTTATATGACTGCAGAATATTTTTGAATAAGACAAATGACAGGGTAGCTTACTCTGCTAACACTGACAAACAGATCAATAAAAACAAATGACGTTGTCCATATAATAGGCCTACGAGAAGGGGAGACAAATGGAATATGACGTACATCTAAACTGGAGGAGGAAATTGTCCAAAAACAAACTTAAGTAGAACTGAACCCAACAATGATGAATAGTAAATATACGCACAGTGCAAAATCACCGGGGATATTGTGGATGCTCTCCGCTGGTGCCAATAAGATAGGCTATACTGTTGTTCCCTCAATTAAGTTTAGAATTTAGATAACTAAAACAGATTAGTATTTTCATTGTCTTCCCTTTACAAAAATAACCATTGGCTTTCCAAACTGTGTTTAACACCAATTGTATTTTGAAATATTGCGATATGCCTGGCTGGGCCTCTACTTTTTACAGACTGTCGCAACTCAACAATAATCTGCCCAAATTGTGGGGCTGCCTTTCCTTCCGACTGTAGGCAATGGGATTTGAAACAACAACAAATTTTTTTATTAAAAAGCTACATGATCCTGTGGCCAAACCATGCTTTAGCAGCCTATTTTAAATGATTTTATTTGTTTCTGTATAGACGGGAATAGACTAATTAGGCTGTATAATTTTGGCAATTTCATTCAATTTACTTTAGGGGAAGCTTCCCCTAGCCTTATGGACACGCCGCCTATGCTTGCATATTAACGTAACCGCAAGTAATCTCCATTTGCCATTAGCTACGGATTACTTTTTGTAGGCCATTCTAAATCAAAAATAATTTCACACATTAGTAGGCTATATGCAAAGACCAGAATAAATTGAGAATAGTCTGATGGGTGAGAATATTTCCAAGTGCTTGTCAAATCAAATTGTGAATGACAGTGATGAAATGTGTGCAGCCTACACAAGACCAGATCAGGACTCATGCAACTTTTTTCATTAGTCGCATCATCGCAGCCTTAGCATGTATAAACAATCTAAACATATCGGCTAACGTTTGGATCACAACTAAAGTTGGATAAATAAACTAAATTAAGCATATAGGAGGACCCGTTTCTTTGTTAACCACTCAACACAAAAGCCGAATAAGCTCACTCCCTTGGAAATTGTTTGGGGAAAATATACTTCCTATTTTATTCAGCTATGTTCAATTGGATTGTAATCCTCACTATAAAAATAATGCCACGGAATTCTAAGCAATTCTTGTCTGCTAAATTAACTAGCATAGCCCACAGCCATATGGCACAGCCAGATCAGGGCCTAACATAACTCAGAATATGCTATTCTTCTGAAATAGGCACACAAAAAAATATCCCATATGTTTCTT
Source organism: Coregonus lavaretus (assembly GCF_964263955.1). Taxonomy (NCBI): domain Eukaryota; kingdom Metazoa; phylum Chordata; class Actinopteri; order Salmoniformes; family Salmonidae; genus Coregonus; species Coregonus lavaretus. The sequence continues at coordinate 42,927 of NW_028166469.1, read as the reverse complement.
TAGACTGGTCTAAAATAATGGATTTATTGTGATTGTGTAGGCTATATTAAAATTGATTTATTAAACTTATAAAATGTAGATGTTGCAAAGGTCTGCATCAGTGGCTTGTAGGCTATGAGTAGAAGCCGGGAGATGCTTAACGTGTTTGTTAATTAGCGTGAGACCGTAAGTTAATTGCATGGCAATCACGGGCTGACAAAATGTCATGACCGCCATAGCCCTGTGTGTGGGTCTTGTTGTACAAACCCTGTGTAAATGTGTCTCAAGCTGTGATGAAGACTATTTATTTAACTAGGCAAGCCAGTTAAGAAAAAAATATTATTTACAATGATGGCCTACCCTGGCCTCCCCTAACCCGAATGACACTGGGCCAATTGAGCGCCGCCCAAGATGCCACAGAGTGCATGAACAAAGTCTATGAAAATAACTTGTCCAGCCAATAGGAGTTGTTTTACAGCTCAGGGAAGAGCTGTAGCCTCAACTCTGGGCCAGCATGCTTTCTCCCACGCGTATCACTGCTTACACCACTGAGCAAGTATAGCAGCAAATTTAAAATGGGCATAGTCTTACATTGTCATGCATGTGGCAAGGCTATCTTAAACAGTAGGTCTCATACAAATAGCCTCAGACACTGTGGTGTGATGTGCGCGCACTAGTGCCAGAGTCCAACACACCTCTGTCTGATCTGGTCTAGTTTCTCAGGGTCATTTATGAGGACCTGGACTCCCATCTTCATCTTGGTCTTCTGCAGGCTGAAGTCCAGACAGGCCACCTTGGCGTTGACCAAACGCTTCACCATTCCTACAAGGGGACCAGACCCAGTAATCACACCACTAGACAAGACCGACACTTATCCATGGTCAAGGTAAACCTATCCCACGCAATTACTCCATCTTCATATTTAGTTATTTTTTCATACAATATATATATTTTTTACTCCCACCCACCCAGCAATGTGATAGCATATGTAACATAAATCAGGAAAAACACATTACATTGTAGATCTACTGAACAATACATTATATAGCGTCGGAAATATTTATATATTATAGCGACGCATTCATGGATGTCTGTTGCATAAAAATTCAGAAATGTCGGCCGCTGCTTACACAAACGTACCTTGAGACCCTACGGTGCAGTTGAGTGCGTATCCGTTGACCAGATAGCTCTCCTTCTGGCTGCGTCCGTGGGCTTTAAGCACATTGACCGAGTTGATGGGGTACCTCGCCACACCCTTCTGATCCACAAACTTCACTGCCAGAGTAGCATCCACCACCATGTTGGCAAAGAAGTTTGCGTCACTGAAGGATCACAGGTCAAGGATTCAAGCTTTTCTATGGGACAGAAGTAGTATTTCACAGCTTTTGGTCGTGTTCCTGCCCAACTACATTGCAGACGCATGCCAGACCTTACAACACCTGGATAGGTATTTAACAGATCAGCTAACCACATGATAGAACAATCTGATGCCCGACTATACAGTAGATTACATGGCACGCAACTATTGTGCAACGTCTGCGGATCGAGCAGAAACTCAACCAAAGCTACCAGGAGAATACCTTTCTTACTTGTTGTGTGATCCTTTATAGCAAAATCACAGATCGATATGCATTGGAAGGAGAGGTTTCAGGCTAGTCAGTTAGCAGGAAGAAAGGATACACTCCGATGATCTTGGAGGACATGGAGGTCTTGGCTGCGTTGACCAGACACTCCCTGCCCAGGTCGTCTGTTGCAATGGTCAGGTTCTCATTGATGTAGCGCACTGCCTCCCTGGTGGGAAAGATCTGTTAGGAGCTCTGTGTTACAGAATGAGGGATTTCACAGTTCAGCCTGGTTCGGCCTTGCTGTGGAGAACCAGCAGAAGATTCCCCTCTAGCCAAAGACACAGCATTTGTGCTTTTTCTTCATATACAAAAACATCCACTCAAAATACAAATCAAAGCTGACAGACAAGTCAGATCGTAAATAAACATTCACTCCCCCAACTGGTTGCTTTATGAATTAACACAGATCAGTTAACGTTATTAATGCCAACAAATTCTCCTACATTCACAGAAACACAGCTCTAATTAAATCCCAATTTGTTTTCACATTAGTTCTATAAATTGCTAGCTACAGTTGTGTGTTCTTGCAAATGTTCTCACTGAAAGGAATCAGTGGTGACTCCTTCCAAAGACAACCACAAGAGAGATGTATACACAGTGCATTCGGAAAGTATTCAGACCGCTTGACCTCACATTGTTACGTTACAGCCTTATTCTAAAATGGATTAAAGTTATTTGCCCAATCTACACACAATACCCCATAATGACAAAGCAAAAACAGGGGTAGAATGTTTTGCTAATTTATTTAAAATAAAACATTGAAATATTACATTTACATAAAGTATTCAGACACTTTACTCAGTACTTTGTTGAAGCACCTTTTGGCAGCGATTATAGAAGAGTCTTCTTGGGTATGACGCTACAAGCTTGGCACACCTGTATTTGTGGAGTTTCTCCCATTTTTCCTCTGCAGATCCTCTCAAATTGTCAGGTTGGATAGAGAGCGTCGCAGCACAGCTATTTTCAGTTGTCTCCAGAGATGTTCGATCGGGTTCAAGTCCGGGCTCTGGCTGGGCCACTCAAGGACATTCAGAGACTTCCCAAAGCCACTCCTGTGTTGGCTGTGTGCTTAGGGTTGTTGTCCTGTTGGAAGGTGAACATTCACCCCAGTCAGGGGTCCTGAGCGCTCTGGAGCAGGCTTTCATCAAGGATCTCTGTACTTTGCGCCGTTCATCTTTCCCTCGATCCTGACTACTCTCCCAGTCCCCGAATAACATCCCCACAGCATGATGCTGCCACCACCACCATGCTTCACCGTAGGGACGGTTCCTGGTTTCCTCCAGACTTGACATTCAGGCCAAAGAGTTCAATCTTGGTTTCATCAGACCAGAGAATCTTGTTTCTCATGGTCAGTCCTTTCCTACGGACAATTCCTTCGAACTCATGGCTTGGTTTTTGATCTGACATGTACTGTCAACTGTGGGACCTTATACAGACAGGTGTGTGCCTTTCCAAATCATGTCCAATCAATTGAATTTACCACAGGTGGACTCCAATCAAGTTGTAGAAACATCTCAAGGATGATCAATGGAAACAGGATGCACCTGAGCTCAATTTCAAGTCTCATAGCAAAGGGTCTGAATACTTATGGAAATAAGGTATCCCTGTTTTTATTATTTATAAATTAGCACAAACAAGTATCTAAAAACATGTTTTCGCTTTGTCATTGAGTATTGTGTATATTCATGAGGAACATTTTTATTTAATCAATTTTAGAATATGGCTGTAATGTAACAAAAGGGGTCTGAATATTTCCAAATGCACTGTATGCCTTGATTGCCACCTCATTCACTCTGGAGACAGGCAACACAAAGGCAAACAACCCTGTACTTCTAAACCAGGAGTGTGGAGGGAAAAATGATCTCAAAAGGCTGACCATCCATAAATGTCATGTTCATAACATTGGGGAAAACGGACAGATTTAGATTCTTACTTGCAGGCCAGACGGTATCCACTGATGACTGACGTGGGGTGGATCTTCTGCTTCACCAGTTCATCTGCGCTCTTCAGCAACTCTGCTGCAATGATCACCTATAAAACAACAAAAGGAAAGAAAGTTATGAACAAGCCAGGGAAGATGATTTATGAAAAAGACACCCAAATATTTTGTTATAAAAAAGCAGTCATTTCATATGGAGGCTGTCCAACCCCTTTAGACAATGACGGGCAGTCTCTCTATCCTGCTAGCATAGCCGAACATCTGTGGAGGAGGAAGATAGGCTAATGTGCACTAATACCAGGAACCAGGTCATTTGAACCACTAGTGTGAATAAGCAGGTTCAGTCCAACCTTTACCTAATGATGATTGCTTGATCGTCTTGCATTGAGGAAATTGAAATCTAACATTTTGTAGGTGGTCTTTCAGCTAGGACTAATTCAGAAGCTGTAACATTGTCAGTGGCCATAGCTCCTTTCCCTTGACCTGAGCAGCTGTTGGTAGTAATCACCTAGGGCTGTTACGGTGAACGTATTACCACCAAAAAGTTGTGACTTTTTCAAATCATAGTCCCACACCTCATGTAGCCTAGCCCATAGGCCTATATGTTTTGATAAGGTTTGTATCACAACTTCAGTGGCCAAATAACTTCTTAAAATTAAGCACATTAATCCGCTTTACAACCGGTGTAGAGTCTAACTGGCATATATAGGCGGCTTGCGAGTTTCAACTTTGGGTAAATACATTTTCACCATAAAAATGCACCTTTATAATAAAGCATTACATGCATAATCGCATGTGGTCACTTTTGAGAATTGTGTTCTCCCACTAATTGATTGCATTTTGGAACATTTACGCTTATAGCCTACTGTCATGTGCGCCTTGCTGTGCTTAGAATGTGAATAAATAGCCTAATAATTGATCAACATTTTAAGCTAAGTGTTCTTATCTGTTGCATCAGCCTCACTGCTTTTAAAAGGTTTTTTGATGCGAGTGGTTGTATTCATTTGGGATCTATAGTATCCCACAACTGTCCCAGACTATGTTTGGATTATTACTTTCTCGCACAGAAGGACAAGTTGACCAATAGAATAGGTCAATTTTTGTACTATGGGGGATAGTAGATTGACATAGGCTAGTGCTTTTGCTGTTCGTTAGACCTACTCAGCTTGTTGGCTGAAGAAAAGTCAAATGGGGACAGTTCTAACATCTTCTAAAGTGCGACTCGGAATTCGATAAGGACGTGCGCAGTTGCGTCCCCGATGTGTCGGTCTTCACTTGTAGCCTACTTCGTAGCTGAGATCGGGTCCTTCTCACAGGCATCTATCACCTTACAGGCATTGGCTAATAATAATAATTGAGATATCTGAGAGCCATGTGAGTGAGAGGTGCTTTGGAACACGCAGCCGGGAGAAGGGAATTATAATTATTATATTCAGCCCAAGGGCACAACGGCCACAAAAGGAATGGATTTTTTTTAGGGGGCATTACGGCCACACTAGGGGGATGCCGCCCAGAAATTCAAGGCATTATAAAGTGCTTGTCAAATTGTGAATGAGAGACTGATGCCGTGTGTGCAGCCTGCGCAAGAAACAAAGCAAAGCTCATGCCTTTCAAGCAACTTTTTTCAAATCATTAGGAGTTGCATCATGCAGCCTTAGAATGTATTAAATATCAAAACATACAGCCCAACGTTTGCATCACAACTAAAGTTTCATAAAAAAAAACTAAATTAAGCATATAGGAGGACCTGTTAATTTGTTAACCGCTCAACACAGAATAGCCGCATGTGCGCACTCCCTCAGAAATCGTATGGAGAAAACATCCTTTATGTTCAATTGCATTCTTCATACTATAAAATAATGCCACGGAATTCTAAGCAAATCTTGTCTGCTAAATTAATTAGCATAGCCCACAGCCATATGTCATAGCCAGATCAGGGCCTTACATAACGACAACTCAGAATATGCTATTCTGTTCTTTAGACTGGTCTAATGTTTCTTTAGACTGGTCTAAAAATAAATAATGGATTTATTAGACTTTTTCAAATGTAGATGTTCAAAAAGTCTGCACCAGTGGCTTGTAGACTATGAGTCGAAGCCAGAAGATGCTAAATGTGTTCATATTAATTAATGGTAAATTACAGTGAGACCGGCAGTTATTTGCTTGACAATCACAGGTTGACAAAATGTCATGACCGCCACAGCCCTATACTCACCACCGAGGTGGTCCCATCCCCGACCTCCTTGTCCTGCAGCTCAGCCAGTTCACACAACACCTTGGCTGCAGGGTGCTCCACCTCCAGCAGCTTCAGGATGGTAGCCCCATCGTTGGTGATGGTCACGTCCTAAACATGACAGCGCGTTAGTAAGCACTTCTTCCGTCAATAATCAGAATGGTACATGGGCCATACACTAACACAGACTAAGGACAGTGACAATAAATCAGGCACAAGTACTTACCCCGATGTCATCCACCAACATTTTGTCCAGCCCAACAGGGCCAAGGGAGCTCTTGACTATGTTGGCAATGGATGATGCGGCAATGACTGCAGAAGAGACACAGGAACACAATCAAAGCAGATTCCCTTGCCACTAGGGCCGCCGGAAAACGTGTTTAATAAAAATATATCAATGCAAAGCATTAAAAGAGTGGCAAAGTAGGTTTGGGCGGTATCCAGAATGTCATACCAACCTTGTGCCATACTGGAATATTCGGTACTACTGGCACTGAACACAAGGAGCTGTTTTCAAACCTCACTGACTCTGTACTCCAAAGGTTAGCAATGCTAACAAGTACATGTAAAATCCTATAGAGAATGCTAACTAAATGCGAACGAGCGCATTGCAAACATTTTGTACAGTTTCTGATCTAAACTATTGATATTACGTCTTTTAAACAGGATTAGTTCATGTTTGATATTGTGAGCTGCATAAGGATTTGAAGGATGAGGACATCCCATGTATTTATTTCTGTCAAGGTGGGTGCCAGAAGGTATGCGTGCCAAGATAGCTTGGGGCCACTGGTGCTAATCTTAGGAGTACGTGATGGAATATACTGACTAGGGTGCAACACGATACCATATAGGGTGATGCTATTGTAGGTGAGGAGTGACACTCAATAATGGTTGGCAACTGTTGGATAGAATTAGCTCGGAAAGCATTATATAAACTGAGAGGTTTTGTATGTAAGTCATTCAAATGACAATAGGCTACTCACGTCCCGCTTGTCATGTGAATCCGGTACTGTAATATTAAATACTTTGTACCAACTCTCCATCTAAAGTGTTTAACTCTTCTCTTGCACCCTGAATTACTTGATACCGAAGAAACTCAACATTACAACAAAAAAATAATAATATGCTACTCACAGTTTGCTGCACGCACAAAACAAATATTAGCCAGCAAGGCTCTTGAACTAGGAGGGGATTCTAGACTCTGCTGTTACCAAGCAACTGCTTGATTTTGGAAGAAGCTAACCACTTAGCTAGATAGCTAATTAGCTAGTAAATTAGCAAACCAAAAATGCACAACCGCAGAGCATTTAGCACATTTTAGACAGTTAACTTAATAGCTATGAGATACCTAGCTGGTAAACATCTAGTTGTGAATTCCATACTTTAATTAAAATCACCTGGCACATGATGCACAACAGTGAGTGACTCACAAGGCTCCTGTCTCATTGTTGTGTGCTTGTAAACAAACACCACGTGACATGACTGGGGACTACCATAAGCTTCATAATAATGTGACAGGTGAAATGAAGAACGCAATGTTCTGAATCTCCTAACGCAGGGGTTCCCAAAAAATTTAACTCGCGCCCCTCTTCCAGCATTGGGGAACATACCGCACGCGCCACTCCTATTTTTTTTATGGGCACAATCACTGTTCAGGAGAAAGTTCACACCCATCTTGTTGGTGGAGACAATTTTGCAGTTTTAAAGCTTATTTCATTTTGTCATGGGGTGCAAAGAAAATGTTGCAGAATTAAAGTTAATTTTCTTGCAATTCTATAAATGTTTCCATGTCTAACGTGTATTTGTGATATTTGGGTGACAAAACAAATTACAACAATATCTATGGGCTAAAAACCTTAAAAAAAACAGCCGACATTGACTAGTTGATCTGGACATTTATGACAAGTTATAAATAGCTCTAAGGTATGCAATGAACATGACAAGAGGAACTGATGATGCACTACCCAATTTCGAAATTGCACCTCATGCATTCTACTATTACAACTTTCAAGAGTAAGTTTAAAGCCGGACTGAGTTCCTTTAATAAAAAATTAAGGAAAGGGGGATGGGACCCCCACGACCCCCCTGCTGACCCCTAGTGCACCACAGTTCTAACATACTGCACAAGTTGACTGCAGGTATTTACTTAAAAACCCACTACAAATATTTTATTCTTTATAAATTTAACTTCAAATAAATAGTTTCAACGGTATTGAAAAACCATCCATTGGCTTTTTCCAAATACCCGGTAAATGGTATATACAGTATACTGCCCAAGCCTAGGGTTAAAGTCTATTTTTTATACTGATTTGCCTCATGATTTGTAACTCAAGCAGAATTTCTCTTGTCTTCACACCAGAGTGCTGCTGCAGACTCTTTGCTCGTCTTCACCAATCAGATTCACTGGATTATCACAGGTCGTCCGGGCCAGACAACGCACAAAGTGCGCTCCCCACTTTCCTCCTGTATTTATTTAGCAAGAGTGATATCACTCCAGACAGACAAGCAAAAACTCTTACATAATGTAGCAGCCTATACTCCTAAACATTAGCAATCTGACATGCTGTATTACATGGAAACAATACTATTTTTCAGTCTGATCAACTGTAAGCTACTAACAGCAGCTGTAGTCTAGCCTACCATGCATGCACTGTCCCTCTGGCCAGGATAAATTATGCAGTAACATTGTGTATTTATAGCCCATTTGTTTGTGAGAAAATGTGAATGGGATCAAATTTGGTTTATATTCAAACTTGGGCTTACTACCTAGACTTTTTCAATCAAAAATGATTAACTGGAATTGTTCAATAAACACAATAACTGACAGTTCATTTTTAAATTAGGCCTACAGTTGCATGGGGCTGGACTACACAATGCAAACCTGCATAAAGCAAGCTCAGCCCTGTGAGTTTTATTGTCCAATCATGTTGCTTTCTGTGTCTGTATAGGAAACCTTCATAGTCCTTCTTTTAAATATTATTCATATGAGAAAGTACAAGGTTGCTGCAATTTGACAAGGTTTTCATCCTCCCTAAAGCCAGGAGATAAAAAAAACTCTGGTCCCATCATAGCCCATATTAAACCTTTTTACAACAGATTAATCACGTCACACCATATAAGGTCCGGAGTTTTACCTGGTAAGGTTACCGAATAAGGAAAAACGACAGGCCCCAGAATGTTTTTTTCGCCACACCACACTGACTCTAGGACCTGTGGTGCCGCCAATTATGTTACAAACAGGGACATCTAAACTACAGTATTAGCTAGCTATTGCAAGTACTGTAACTATCAACATGTCGAAGTTAACCAATCCAGAAACAATAATTCAGAAACTGTTCAAAGTAAAATAAATTGTTCTGTCAGTTCTATTAGGAGGGGTGGACAACGCCAGCCCCTCCTTCAGACGATGACATTGTTCTCTCTTTCCCATTAGCATAGCCGTTCATTCGGGGATGGATGAATGAACGGTACTAAAACGGGAAACGCTTAGTGTTTTTGCACAACCATGCTGCTATTGAAAATACATGAAAAGTTAACTGATTGAGGCTTAACTTTGATTGGGGGCAAGCACTTCCATTCAAGCATAAACAACTTTTAACACAGTGATAGCTAGCTAGCTAGCTACGTTAGCAAGTTATTTAGCGACACTCCCTAACGACAGATGCGTATTAGTTAGCCAACGTTAGCGGTACCAAGCCTTGTTAGCACGAATTAGTAATGTAAGATTTATTTATTAGACAACTGAAATCACCAGGGTCCTGCATTTTATATGAATGTGAACAAATTATACTTAGTTGATTAACGTTACCGTTCGATATCTTGCAAGAAAAAGGAAGATGCGAAACGATGCATCTTATTTTTCAGCACGTGGTGCGGAGTGCTAAGTAACCATAAATCCCGCCTGCAAAGCGCCCTCCAAGACCGATAAGCACACAAATAGCATAAACTGCAACAACAAAATAGCTCACCATTTTGAGAACGAACGGACTCGCCAGTTGTTCTCGTGCCGAACACGTTCAATGCGCCATCCATTAACGACATCTTGGACAAGCTAAAGTAACGGAAGAAAGAAACAGAAGTAATGAACTATGGGAAAACCGGTGGGGCGCGTGGGCTTCTGGGTAAAGATTAATGCGAGAAGAGACGGGAATGTTCCAGAATTAAATTAAACTTTAAAACAATAAAGACATCGAAACAAACATGTTTTTCATTACGAACCCAATATATACGTAAGACTGTATATGGCGATATATATATGTATCACTTTTTATTCAACTGCTATATGATGAAATACATTTCCCAGCATTCAAAGATCATTGTTTGTTTTTTGGGTGTGTCTTGCTCATGTTCGGCAGGTGCCCCCCACTGGTTGGCTGTGCATATGACACCTTGGACCACCAATAACATAGATCTCCAGGACAACAGAGAACCGTCAACTCCCATTGTAAGAACTGTGAGGGAGAGCTTGTTAAATTTTCCATTCCGCCAAGTTCTTCACAGTGCACTTTATAGTGTTGGTGGCGATTGATGTGTAATTGTTCTTATACAGTGAAATAAGTAGAATAGTCAGGAGTGTTGCATTAATTAGCTTTGTAATCATTAGCCTAGAACATCGGCTCCCAAACTTTTCAGTTCCCGGAGTAACAGAATTCATCCACTTTGAATTAATCCTAAAACCCTCATGAGGCAGTAGGCCCAATATAACCTGTTGTAATTTGAACAATCTGTACTTCTTTCAGCCAACTAGCCTTTCATTATTATTACTTATCCATTTTTTACTTAACATTTATTTTTCTTAAAACTGCATTGTTGGTTAAGGGCTTGTAAGTAAGCATTTCACTGTAAGGTCTACACCTGTTGTATTCATCGCATGTGGGAAATCCATTTTGATTTGGACCCTACCATGGCTCTGCATAGCCTATAGCATATTTATTTTACGCTAATAAGGTGAATTTATTGACTTATAAAAGGCCTAGCCAACATATAGACCCATTTGTTAACCAGAAGAGCAACTTGGCTGATAAACATTTTTGTCACTCAGGTCCAATTGGGTCTGGTCTAGATCCGGACCTGTTAGGGTACGGGTTGGGTCTAGGTCGAGTTGTCCTCAGGTCCATTCGGGTTCAGGTCTGATTGTTCTCGGCTCCGTTTGGGTCCGGGTCCCCATTAAAAAATATATATTGGGTCCATTCGGGTCAGTCTGATTGACCTTGGGTCCGTTCAGGGCCAGGTCCAACCTCTACTCTGAATAGCTCTCATGCAATCTTGTGTATGAATTTATCCATCATGTTTTTCAGTCATGGGTAGCTTACAAGTCAGTGATCAGTGATCAACAAACAAGTCACAAACCCCCCAAAACATTTTTAAGTATCTATTTTCTTTATTGCCTCAAATACATTTGTTTTCTTGAGGAATGGCAACTAGGCAGTTAAACAAATTACAGTACACTTAACTTAAACACTAAAGCATTATAAAGCATACAAGAATAACTTTCCTAAAATGTACATCTTTACAAAGTGTTCACAAATCAAATGTTAAAAAAAGAAAGAAAAAGTGCAAGAGTAAATTCAATTTCAATTAAGGTTGACAGTCCCCACCAGTGAAACACAAGAAACAAAATATACCATGAACAAAATAATCATACTTCATATTTTTAAGTTGTTTTGGATACATTAACGTTGCTATGAACAGTAGGCCATGATATTGTGCATTCCAACTTTTCATTTATGATTTTGATAAGAAAATATCATCAAACAGTGTATAAAGAAAAGCTAAAAAAATTTGTAACATTCACAGTAAACAAATTAACCAAATTTGATCCAAAGTCTCTCAAAATTAATCAAGAAGACAACGTTTTAATAAATACATTTTATTCTAATTTACAAACTGGGGTCAAGAATAGGGATTTTTTGTAGATAAGATATTGTAAGTGGGAGACATTGATGAGGTCAAACATGTATCCTCACTACTGAAACTGTGAAATGATGTCAGGTCAAAACAACAAATCAAGTTAATGTATGTGACAATCTATTAAAGAATCAGGATTATTGAATGATTAGGGGGGGGGGGGGGGGGGGGGATTTACATCAAATACAGTACTGCACTCATTTAACAAGCGCTCACCCTAACGCTGTCCTCCATGGTCCCTCTTAAAAACAATGTTTTTTTAATTGAATAAGATAAAATACCATTTTAGGTTCTTGAGATGAATTACGCCACTCAACCTACATAGTGTACGCAAAGGACTAATATATACTTATTAACATTTTCAGACACACAGATTCAAAATAAATAGATAACTCCTATCGCTGTTTATTGAAAATCTTTGAAATATCAACATACTTTTCTTTTTATTTGAAGATTATTCTGTTTAAAGAATGATCCCCTAGTTATGACAAAGCAGGTTGAGAAAACCCAATCATTATAGAAATACTGGTATAGGCTATCTACTGCTTGACGTCACCAAATCCAACGTAAAATATAGGTCGACTCATCTTAATGAACAGTATGTGTGGAGGCTCCATGCTTAAAAATGCATGTGGATCCTATTTTTTTTTTAAAAGTATTATTGCTGATAACCTGTCCATACCTAGCCTGTAATCCTGAGCTAATTGCTAATTCTTCAAGATGCTTGTACAGATTGTTAAATGAGTTGATACTGTATTGTACACAGTTAAAACACTACCACTGATGTTTAGTCACATAGGATCATCCCTTTGATAACGGGTAAGCTCAGCTATAGGAAGTTAAATAAACAAAACAACTTTTAAAAAGGAAGAGCTTTTCCGATACTCAAAGGTTGAAAACCTTGATAAGGGGGTTGTTTACTAGAATTAACTGGTGTTTAAAACAGCATATTACAGCAACATAACCCCAGCCAATGCCATTTCCTCATCAAGAGATGCTAGCAGTCTACAGCAGTCTACCAAATTACATTTTTGGGATGTCAGTGTTTTTGTTGAAGGGGGAAAGGGTTAGAATGAATGGATCTGTACAGTATATGGCATCATCATCATGTCACCGTGTAGCTCAGTTGGTAGAGCATGGCGCTTGCAATGCCAGGGTTGTGGGTTTGATTCCCACGGGGGGCCAGTATGAAAATAAAATAAAAAATTATGCACTCGCTCTGGATAAGAGCGTCTGCTAAATGACTAAAATGTAAAATCATTTCCAACATCTCTAAAAGATAACCTGTATGCTTCCCTTTGAACCTTAAGCCCATGCACTCTGAGCCCCTTGCCACACCCTGATGGACTCAGCAATATCATCCACAGTTTGCTAGAATGATAACTTTGACCGTTTCATAGTTCTTTTTCAACTTATCTAAAATATATATGGACGTCAATTTACTTGACATGGAAGGCTGTAAGGAAGTGCTGTGGTGGTGGAGTGCCTCTGTAGTACTAGTATGCTCCTGTACATGTATGATACCATGACTACTCAGATGCAGTATTTGGCATGTTGTTTTGTGATATGTTGAAATTTGAACATGTGACTTTGGCGAAGGTGCAGTATTGCACGTTGTGTGTGAAATGTAACTGTGAGCCAGGCAAAGATGCATATGACTATTTCATGTTGTCCTGAAGACTCTGACAAAGCTACAGACCTTTGTTGTGTGTAGTGTGTAATGTGTGTGTACAGTAGTGTGCTGAATTTAGCATTTAGTGTGTCATTCCTTGTTATAATAACTCTAGACGTGTTGTGTGTAGAAGGAAATCATGTCCTTTGTTGTCTTTTGTGTATACTGGACTGTTATTTGTTGTCATGATGAGACAGGCAAAGCTACAGAACTGCTTGCGCTACATACACTAGTATGTTCACATGGTGGTGTGTTAAGGGTAGTCAAGGCGACTCAGGCAAAGCTACTGGAGCTGAGGCATTGGAACTTCTCTCTGAGTGATTGGACAATGTTGGACTGGTTCTGCTGCGTCTGCTGCTCCGCCCACAGGTACTCCTGCAGACACTCCCGGTCCATCAGCCCACAGGAGGACCTCACCGGAGTGCAGGGCAGACTCTGGGTCTGGCTCTGGGCTGGTCCCCTGGAAATACCACCACCACCACCGCTGTTACGCTGCCTGGAGCAGTCCTGATCCTGCTTGCTCTCGTTCTCAGAGCGGATCTCTACGTAATCATCGTCGTCATCGTCGCCATTGTCCTTGAAGTTGGCCATGTAGTTCTGGGTGGCTGTGAGCACGCTCAGTGCGGAGGCGCGGTTCAGGACCACCACCTGCTGACTGTCCTGCAGGGTGAGGTCAGAGTGACCGTGACCGAAACTGGACCGCTCCGGGAGGCTGCTCTGCCGACCGGCCCGGACCAGACTGCTGGGGCCATGGAGTCTCTCTGAGGATCTCTGGACAGCAGTCGGACCACGCTTGGACCCAGCACGGTCATTCTCCTTCTCCTGCAGGTCGCCCAGTGAGCAGATAGACTGGCAGCGGCTGTAAGGAGGTGGTTTAGAGGAGGAGGAGGAAGATGAGGGGGAGTTAAAGGAGGTGTGTCGTTTAATATAACTGTACACATGCTCCTCTTTCTCGCTGGGGGCGGAGACACAAGAGCTCCACCGCTGGGTGGGTGGGGTCTCCGGAGAGGGAGGTAGGGTCTTTAGGGCGGGGATGGAGCAGGCAGGGGTGAACTTGCTCTTGGGGGTGGAGGATCGCATCTCTGACACAAAGCTGGTCAGCTCCCTGTTGCTGTAGGTTGAGTGGAGCCAGTCGTCTTCCAGCCCCAGGGAGGAGCAGGTCTCAGGCAGGGATTGGGAAGAGGGTAGCCCTGGGTGGGCATAGTGGGAGCCAGGAGGGCCCAGGTTGCTGGAGCCCTGACCTGGAGGGTCTTTAAACATCACCTGGTCATACAGCTGGGAGTACTCAGCTATCCTCGCGCCTGAAAGAGAGAGAGAGAGAGAGAGAAGGAGAGAGAAGGAGAGAGAGAAGGAGAGAGAGAAGGAGAGGGAGAAGGAGAGAGAGAGAAGGAGAGAGAGAAGGAGACGGAGAAGGAGAGGGAGAAGGAGAGAGAGAAGGAGAGGGAGAAGGAGAGAGAGAAGGAGAGGGAGAAGGAGAGGGAGAAGGAGAGAGAGAAGGAGAGGGAGAAAGAGAGGGAGAAGGAGAAGGAGAGGGAGAAGGAGAGGGAGAATGAGAGAGAGAAGGAGAGGGAGAAGGAGACAAAGAGGAAGAAGGGGACAATGAATGACAAAAAAAACACACTAGAATTGTTCAGTTATTTTATTCACAAAAAAATAGTTAGCTGTACATATCATAACTGTAAGGTATAAGCAACTACTGATTTTGTTTATGTTACCTATGGCAGCACCACCTTGCTTCTTCTCCTCCAAAATGGCTGCCAGGTCATTCTGCTTCTTTTCCAGGTCTTTCTGCTGCTTCTTCTCCTCTCTGTTACGTCCTCCTGACATGTCGCTGAGGTCCATGCTCTTCATGCGGAGCAGCTGGTTGGCCTTCTTGATCTTCTGGCTGTACTGGCGAGCCATCAGGAACACACGGTTCTTGGTCTTGTCCATGAGCTCCTGGGAGAAGCTGTCCACTGAGTCACCCAGAAGGAGAGAGGAGGAAGCCAAGGGGGAGTCCAAACCCAGCTCCCCAGGGAACAGGCTGTGGAGGTCCCTCTGGCTGAGTTCCCTTTGGGGCAGCTCCCCCAGCTCATCATCATCCTCCAGACGGAAGCTCCCACTGCTGAGGCGGGCCAGTTTGTTACGGATGCTCTTGACTGTCCCGGGAGGGGCGGGGTCTGGGATTGCCGGCAGGGGGAGGGACGGGGGAGTGAGGGGAGAGTGAGAGGGGTAATGTTCCTCGTCTTCAAAGGTACCCTCTCTGAGCAGCTCTGGGATGTTGAGGATGGGGATGGTGAATTGGTGAGGGGGGGTCACAGTGGGAGGGTTGGGATGGCGGGCTATGGGTCTCTTGGTAGGGGGGCTGCGTGTTTGGGGGCTGCGTGTTTGGGGGCTGGCTGTATGTGGGTTGTTCTTTTTGGGGCTACTCTTGACAGATGAGGTCTTGGAGGCCTCGCTGGTGCTCACGGGAAACGCAGCGGGAAGGCGTTCCACTTTCTTCTCATTCTTCTTGATGTAGTTTTCCAAATCGTTCCAGATCTCGTCCACCTGCTCCGACATCTGGTCGCCGGTGTGGGAACGTTGGGAGAATGTTTTCGAGGCAGATGAGGAGGAGTAGTGCGGTTCGGAGGTGCCGTGGACAGGATGAGAGTTATCCTCCATCCCTTCATCCTCTCCAAAATGGAGGCTTTCCTCGGACATGAAGCCCCCAAGTCCCTCACAGCCCATCAGGTCAGTCTCAGAGGCAGACTGCAACAGACTGTCCTTCTCCTGTGCCTTTTTGTCCCCGTCCCTGTCACCCTTCGCTGGGGGCTCCCTGAAGCAGATAGTGTCATATATGTTCTCCTCTTCCATGATCTTCAGCTCACACGTCCCAAATGGCGCCCCTTCCTGGGCGGTGGAGGAGCGGTTACTGTCAGACAAGCTGTCTGGCTCGATGAGAGGCTCTGTAATACCCCCTGTCACCCCGGTGTTTAGGGCCCCAGGAACCTGTGTGTCTCTAGGGGCCTCTCTCTGGGCCCCCCAACCCTCCTGCTCCCTCCTGATCAGCCCCATGCTCTTCAGGTCCTCATAGCTGATGTTATCGTAAACATTCTCAATGTCGTCTATCGTCAGCTGCTCGGCCGACGACGAAGCCGAGATGTCGTTGCTGGAGGATTCGGTGTGGATCATCCCTTCCTGGTTGTCATCCTGATCAGGGGGGCTCTGTCGGGCGCCAGTCTGTTTCTCCCCCACGCTGCTGGCTCTCCGCAGCACTCTGCTGTCCTCGGTGGATGGGGGGTCGATCTGCACTAAGGGCACCTGCTCCACATGCCAGCTGCACGGTCGCCCCTGGGTCCTGCTGGGAGATGACGTGACCTCTGACCTAACAGGAGGTGGTTCTGGCCCGCCGGGCTCGGTGGGGACAAACATCTGGTAGATGTCCTCGTCCTCCTCGTCGGGGTTCATGGTGCACTGGCGTGTGGGGAACATGGCTCTGCGGACGCGGTGGTCCGCCCAGATGTTCCCCACCGTCTGGGGGTCACTGTCTGGGACCAGCATGGAGGGGACGTGGGGTTCCGGAGGTTCCTCTGTCACACAGGGCGTCCTGAGGAGAGGAGGGTGGTGACCTTCCTTAGCCCTCTGGGTAGAAGGAGATTAGATTATTTTGTAAATGTGCAAATGTAGATATACTAGCTTGCACTGCTAACCAACGAGTGTGGTGAAAGTATTTTTTTGGGAACAAACACAGAACTTTATTAAATTACAGTTACAAGTCCTGTACACAATTATTCCTACTAGTCATTCTCATCACACTGTTAGGGTCAGTCACCTGTAGGTCTGAGGTGCTCATGTTGAAGGTCTTCCATTGGTTGAAGCTGCTGTCTATAGACGCCTGTTGGTTCAACCTCTTCCTGCTAGACTTCCCTGGGACTCGCAGTCTCTTTCCCCCACCCTGCAACACACAGTTAGAAAATCATGTAATGAATATGCCTTTATCGATCAAATCCCTTTATACCCGCAAAGGGGCTAGGGCAATGGGCTAGGGATGGAAATCAAATTTGGCAACTCTGATAAAAGTCAGTGCAGAGAAAGAGGTTCAATGGTTAAACTGGTGCATTGTGGGTAGGTAGGAGGGACTCACCAGGCCGCTGTCGTCCTCATCGTCGGCGTCCTGCTGATGTGGCTCCTCCCCATCCTCCCTGTCGCTATGGTCAAAATGGTCGCCTGGGTCCAGGGACTTCTGTGATTGGTTGACCAGGCTGTGGCTGCGGCCAATAGTGCCCAGAGCCAACTGGGACACAGGTGAGAGCAGGGTGGCACCCAGACTCATCCGCTACAGAGTGAGATTGATAAGCCAGGGAGTGTTAAATGTGTCCTTGAGTGAGAGTTAGGTGAGGGGTTTAGGATCCATTGCAAATATCACCTCAAACTATCTGAAACTATTATGGAGATATAACACTGTTTCTAACTGTAGCATTGCGTCACCATTCATATAAATGACTGAATTGTGGGATTAAGCTCACCTTTGAGCCATCTTCCTTGGCACCATGTTTAGCGTTCTTTAGTAACTTGGACAGAGGCTCTGAGGAGAGACAGATTGGACAGGACATCTCAGTCATAGAGGCAGAGAAACAGGCCCAGTCCATTGGCATCAGCACCGATAATTTACAGCACCTTGTTCCTGTCCCTGTCCCTGTACTTCCTATGTTCCTTACCTGACTTCCTGTGGACCCGTCGAGGGGAGGGGCCCTCCATGGTGTGGGGGCTCCTCTTGTCCCCGTCGGGACTGTAGTGGAACCCTGGGTGGTCTGGAGAGGACAGGAAAGAGGGAATGTTACAGACACTCAAATAAACACCCATAAACTTAATGATCTTATAATAGTCACAAGAGGCTTCAATCAATATCAAATGGATACTTACGCATAGCATCCATCTCCAAAATGGCCTGCTTGGCCTGAAAATCAAGAGAAAAAAACAAACAACAACCATTAAAGCAGGGTTCCCCAACTGGCGGCCCACGTGCCAAATTTGGCACGCGGGTGGTTTTATTTGGACCTCCAAGTTTTCTGAGCCAAATATTATTATTTTTTATGAAAAATCTAAAAATCATTGTTGGACTTAAAAGACTGTAAAAACACCAGGAAATCAGCTCCAAATGATTTTCATTTTGGAAATCTGCACTGAAATATTCCCACGCATAATAAAGAGACACGTAATCAAATACAAACGTAAGCAAGGTTTGAGCTAATTATGTTTTAGTCAAATATTATATCTGTTTTGGCTTCTTGCGATCAATTTGCAGTCTACACATTTTTTGTAGTTATATTCTGGCACCTGATGGGGAATATATGATCTATTATGCGCATTTGCTTACATTATTAAAAACTATGGAGGCCTTGACAACAGAAAGTTCCCAGAACCCTGCAACCACAATTGCCACATTGTCTTTAGACATGTCTCGTTTTATTGTCTGACACCTCACCCCCTGATACTGAGTTCGTGGGAAGACAGGATTAGGAAGAATACTTTGTTGTTGTTAGGGCAAGTTCAGGGTCAGGGGTAAACATCACACTATGGGAAGGGAGTGCTAGTATAAAACGCAGAGATTGTTTTAGACACTTTGCAAAACTTTTGAAGAGCTACATTTTGCTGTTGTCTTTGTATTGACTTCTGTCTGCAATTGCATTACTAAAGGTTTTTACATATATTTGGAAGTCGTTGTCTGTGTCATTTTCTTATCTAAAGTCTGTTTTAATAACAAGAATCAGCACTGTGCAAAGAATCATCAACATTTTGGCGAGCTTGCCAGGAGTGAGTGTCGACCCACTGTGCCACCAATTAATTACTTAAAAGTAAGAAGACGCCTCTTATATAACTAAAGTCTGTAATTTGAACAAAGCACTGTGTGGTTGATGACTCATTCTGACACGTAAGTGGCACCTCACTCACAGTACGCTGTTCATTTAAGAGACGAAACCTACATTGTGGTATATATTGATTTATTACAGAATGATTAATGGACGAACCTGTTGGAAACGGACACAGACCACCTGGGTGA
Source organism: Coregonus lavaretus (assembly GCF_964263955.1). Taxonomy (NCBI): domain Eukaryota; kingdom Metazoa; phylum Chordata; class Actinopteri; order Salmoniformes; family Salmonidae; genus Coregonus; species Coregonus lavaretus. The sequence goes on along the minus strand of NW_028166469.1, from coordinate 23,550 downwards.
TAGTTAGAAATTCCTAGGTGTGGATATGATTTGTTGACTTGGTGATAGGATTTAAGGCAAATCCAAGTATAAAGCCAATGGTTATATGATTGAAGGCCTGTAATTGTGTACTCCGGAGTGATAGGACGGTAAACGAGAAGTTTGTCCTGGTTATTGATTGTGGGATGGTAAATGAGAAGTTTGTCCTGGTTATTGATTGTGGGACGGTAAACGAGAAGTTTGTCCTGGTTATTGATTGTGGGACGGTAAACGAGAAGTTTGTCCTGGTTATTGATTGAGGGACGGTAAACGAGAAGTTTGTCCCTGTGTAATACTTATTGAATGTATTGTGTTATCCTTTAACATGACTATTGATTAATGGCTGGATGGTGGGCTGAAAACTCTGGGTTATCTAGACACCTGTTTGAAGAAAGGGCATTTTCATTTGTGGAGTGGACTTTTAGTAACAATGGACACCAGGCTAGGTGTGCCGCATTAGATCTTGATTTATATGCTAAAACTGTTATAGAAACGAACGACTTTAGATATAGGTTGTCCTTGTCTGTTTTGAGTGGAACCTCTTTTGAAACTGTTTTAGGGCCATTTCCAAACGAGAATTTGCCTGAAGAAGTTAGAATAATAATTCAGACTAAACCTATAACTTCCCTAGTTCCTGTGTTTGTTGAGCCTTTTACCTTAGCCTGGTTGGCTAACGGCTGTAATAATGTTAAAATCTGTTCGCTTAGACTGCATTCAGTTTAAAATAATTTATCACCCTGTTTGTATAGGGATGGTGAGACATAAAACATAAAGCATTATACTGGTGTATACACTGTATTTCCACCTCACTGTTATCTTACCCCAAACTATTAATAGAGGTAGTACTAGGTAGATAGCGTTAGGCACCCACTGATATAGGAAATACATTTGCATATTAGCCCACATTACACGTAGGACGACCCCAATAAAAACTAGTAATCATGGCAGACAACTCAAAAGTTCCCTGTCACATGCCCTCGGGGCCAACCCCAATGAAGCCTGTTACCCCTGTTGAATATTTAACCAAACAATATCCAGCCCTCCAGAAAGATACTTTATGGATATTTAAGAAATGGAATGACTGGACAATTGCCCACGGGGAGTTTCAGTTCCCTAAAGATGGGTCTTTCGATAAAAATTGATTTAATGAAATGACAGTCCATCATTACTTTAAGACATGAAGGTCAGTCAATTTGGAACATTTCAAGAACTTTGAAAGTTTCTTCAAGTGCAGTCGCAAAAAACATTAAGCGCTATGATGAAACTGACTCTAATGAGGACTACCACAAGAATGGAAGACCCAGAGTTACCTCTGCTGCAGAGGATACGTTTATTAGAGTTACCAGCATCAGAAATTGCAGCCCAAATAAATGCTTCACATAGTTCAAGTGACACAAATCCCAACATCAACTGTTCAGAGGGGACTGTGTGAATCAGGCCTTCATGGTCAAATTGCTGCAAAGAAATCACTACTAAATGACACCAATAATAAGAAGAGACCTGTTTGGGCCAAGAAACACGAACAATGGACATTAGACTGGTGTAAATGTGTCCTTTGGGCTGGAATCCAAATTGGAGATTTTTGGTTCCAACTGCTGTGTCATTGTGGGACGCGGTGTGGGTGAACAGATGATCTCCTCATGTGTAGTTCCCACCGTAAAGCATGGAGGAGGAGGTGTTATGGTGTGGGGGTGCTTTGCTGGTGACACTGTCTGTGATTTATTTAGAATTCAAGGCACACTTAACCAGCATGGCTACCAGAGCATTCTGCAGTGATACTCCATCCCATCTGGTTTGGGCTTAGTGGGACTATCATTTGTTTTTCAACAGGACAATGACCCAACATACCTTCAGGCTTTGTAAGGGCTATTTGACCAAGAAGGAGAGTGATGGAGTGCTGCATCAGATGACCTGGCCTCCACAATCCCTTTGACCTCAACCCAATTGAGATGGTTTGGGATGAGTCGGACCGCAGAGTGAAGGAAAAGCAGCCAACAAGTGCTAAGCATATGTGGGAACTCCTTCAAGACTGTTGGAAAAGCATTCCAGGTGAAGCTGGTTGAGAGAATGCCAAGAGTGTGTAAAGCTATGATCAAGGCAAAGGGTGGCTATTTGAAGAATCTCAAATATAAAATATATTTTGATTTGTTTAACACTTTTTTGGTTACTACATGAATCCATATCTGTTATTTCATGGTTTTGATGTCTTCACTATTATTCTACAATGTAGAAAATATTAAAAATAAAGAAAAACCTTTGAATGAGTAGGTGTGTCCAAACTTTTGACTGGTACTGTATAAACGTGCAATTTTCACATATTATGATGTTGGGGTGGTGCTGGAGATGATGAATATAAAGTTGAATATTTTTTAAATGTTAATTTAAAGTGAACTCCATATTATGGAGTTCAGTAAGGCTATAATTGAGGTTGATATATGGGGCTTCCAGACACTAGATGGCGCCAGACAGTAGTCTTCACCAAACAGAACAGGACTACTTTACAAACATCAAGTTTAACAAGAGATCCCTTCAGTGGCGGCTCCTGAAAAAATTCTCAGGAGGGGCAATTTTTCTGATGATTTAGGTGACCTACACACATTTTAAAAAAGATATGTCCAGCAACAACATGAAGACAGGGGCAGCATATAAGTCAATACCAGAAGCATTTATTGACTGATCTGGGGAGATGGATTCCAGTTTCTGTGACAGATTATAAATAATCTCTGATGCCTTTGTTATATTAGCTTTTGGTTGAATGTACTGTCGTAGTAAATATATAATGTTATAGCTTGGTCTGACTAAAATCTTGTGCATGACCCATTTTGTGTTGGGCCTTTGTATTCAATACAATGAACAAGAGTCCTATCTTGTCAGCCTTGTCAGTAGGTGGCTAAGGATAACACCCACGCCATAGGTCTCTCAGTTCTTCCAACTCACGAGTTCTTGCCCTGAGGACACACACACACACACCCACACACACACACACACACACACACACACATCATCACTGATAAACACACACACACACACACACACACACACACACACACACATCATCACTGATAACAAACACACACACACACACACACACACACACTGATAACAAACACACACACACACACACACAAATCCTCTTCTCTTAGGCTGAACATCTGAAGACAGAGAACCCGACTCAGAGCCAATGCAACAGTGACACTAGCCTGGAGGTGACCTCGCCCAACTCATCAGGACCAATCAGAAGATCAGAACTACTACATTCAACCTACTTCATTTTATTGTATAAAATGTCAGCACACAATGTTTAGGGGCTCTTCTGATAAACTCCCTACGAGTTTGACGAACGGGTCCGTGCACGCGATTCCAGATATCTTTACCTCTGAATAAACTGCCTTATATTATACAATTATCCACCTTGTCCAAAAGTCTCTACTTGGTCTCCGTTCTCCAGTAAACTTGTTTTATCAACAATAGTAAGGTTCAATGACACAGAAAGCAGTTCAATGTCGGGGTACAGAGTCGCTCTCTTACCAGGATCGCGGTCCGCTCTGACCAGGGTGAAGCCGGCCGGCTCCACCTCTCTGTCCGGGACTCTGTCATCCAGCCAAGTCTCCCAGCTGTATTGGGATTCCGCTGCCAGCAGCGTTTTCATTATTTAGTCCGTTCGTAGCGGGTATGTACACGATCAACAAGATCAGTCCAAAACCGAAGATCAGTCCAAAGCAGAATGTTTGCAGAATGTTTGTAAACTAAGTCTACAAATTAAAAACATAAAATAACGCCACACTGCAGGTCGCAACATAGACGCTGCTAGCCGCCATTGTCTTAGTTACGTTCAACGTTACGTCACGTATGACGAAAGCGCGTAAGTGCATGCCCACAGACACCCATAGAGAATGTATTGAAAGCTTTGAAATGTGAAAAAAATAGATTTTACATGACAGGCTATGAGAGACTTCTGGGCGATTTTCAACCTGACTGAAATCGCCCAAAAAACGGGCGGGGCCATTTGAAGCACGACTTTAGCCTGATTTGACATTTAGTGGCTGGCAGATCAGACGTGAACACTGATAACTGCTGTTGCCGTGATATAATTGATTAGAAAAAAAATCCCTTCCTTTTCCCGTTTGGCAGTGCGTCGCCCATATCGCCCTATTGAACAAGCCGTCCCTGGATCCCTTTATTGTAATTACAATGAACACTCTCAGCGATTTCCTCCGGACAAAAGCATCATTTTCCATTTGCACCAGAGCCAAGAGGGAAGAGAGGGTGAGAGAGAGATAGAGAGGGAGGAGGAGGAGGAGATGAAGAAAGCGAGAGAGGGGTGATCGAGAAAGAAAGAGGGAGAGAGACCATTCTATTTCCTCCACTCATTGTTGTGTTTATGTTGTTAGTGAGCACACACATTGCTTGCTCCGTGTCTCACCTTGGCTGGGATTTTAGCCGGGTGGTTTTCAAGTATGAGTTTCTTCAGATGCAGGATCCACATGCGTTTGTCCTGCTGGGATTTGGCCTGGGGGCGGAGCACAACACAACAGAGAGGAGAGAAGAAGAGTGTCAGATTAAGGGAGAGACTTTAAACGGCATATAAGACTATTATCACAAACCCATAACAACAGTGGGATATGACCTTCTACTCATCTATGTGTTTGTTACATAAGACAGATTATGGCATTGTTTGAAGTCCGTTTCCAAAACACTCATGTTGAGAAACGACAAGCCCTCCTCATCCACCCTAAACAATTGAACATGTCTGGGCACTTAGGAGGTGGGCTTGGCAGGGCACAGGTATGATAATACAAGTTACTTGTACTCTATGCTGTACAATCGCCTGTGCAATGTGCTGTAGTTGGGGTTTGTGGGGTGTAGTTTTGCGTTACCTGTACGGTGTGCTGTAGTTTGGGGTTCTTGTAGTGGAACACACTGAAGCTGAGTGGCTCTTTTGGAATGACTTCCACCAACATCAGGTTACAACACTATAATGACATAGAGACATGGTTAGTATGATGTATGTCTCTCTTAGGGTAGAAGTATTATGGTACACCTTTTGGGAGATAGTTTTGGGAGATATTTTCTTCTGTCATATATTTTAGCGTTAGTGTTGTGACTGACCAGGATGTGGGCCTTGTAGGTGTAGGCCTCCTCACGTTTCTTGGTGACCAGCAGCAGTTTGTCGAACAGGAAGAGCGTGCGCTCGTTCTTGGCTCGTTGCAGACGGAACGTCCCCTCCAGAACCAGCTCCCCGTAGCCAATCAGATCAGGCCCCTTCCAGTTGGTCAGCAGACTCTGGATTTCCTGAGAGAGGGAGCGGGATATGGGGTGGAGGAGGAGAGGGGTTAGAGTGAATGAAAGCGAGAGGGAGAGGGATAGAGAGGGAGGAGGAGGAGAGGGGGAGCGTGAGTAAGAGAGGGATAGAGAGAGAGGAATAGGATGAGAGTGAGGTAAGTGAAACAGGTAAGAAAACAAGATTAGGACGGGAAAGGACAGAAGAGAAGGAGGAGAGAAGAGCCGAACGAGAGAAGAGAGGAAGGAGAGGAGCGAGAGAAAAAAGGACAGAGAGATTTAGACAGGTCAACTAAGCACTCTTTACCAGATCCTGAGTAAATACTTCCACACACATTCTTTCACTGACCATCTGCCGCAGCCAAAGGTGTGCTGTTTTTACTGCGACCATCTGATCATCCTCCCTCCCCATAGCTACACATTCCCTTTTTTCTGCCTGCTGTGTTATGCAAGGCCATCCTTAGCCCTGGAAATCAATGTATTGCATAACTTAGCGGAGACTGAGACCGATGCCGTCTCCCAAATGGCACGCTATTCCCTATATAGTGCACTACTTTTGACTGGGACCCATAGGGCTCTGACGAAAAGTAGTGCAATATGTAGGGAATAGGTGGCCATTTGGGAGGCAGCCTAGACTGGCGAAAGCGATGGGACACGATGGGAGGATCTGAGGACAAAACCCGAGTCCTGTATGTGGGCTCACACACACCTGTAATCTGACTGCATATGCAGGTGTGTGAGCATGTGTGCCTATGTGCATGTTTACATGTTTCAGCGTGTTAATTTGGAAGTGTTCATTTACCTGCAGCCTGACGGCGTGTTCATGTTTCCTTTTCATGTCGTTGATGTGCCAGGCCACTCTCTGCATGGTGTCTATGGCCTCCTGCACCACCTCATACGTCTCTGTATCCTTCTCCAGGTGGTTGGCTATCTCCTACAGGGGACAGGAAATACACCCGGGGTTAGAGTGGGTAATGTTATCGGCTAGATGCACGTTAGACTGGGTACCATCTGTTTCTGCAATAGCCAGCAATGTTGGCCTGGTCTTTCTTGGCAATAGGGTTAGCTAGTTCAAAAATAAACTGGTGGCTAACTGTACATACAGTACATTAGAACTAACTGTACACACACAAATGCAAGTTTTGGATGCAGTTCTGTGTGGGTTGAGTGTTAGGCTTACAGTGCATTCAGAAAGTATTCAGACCCCTTGACTTTTTCCACATTTTGTTACGTTACAGCCTTATTCTAAAATGGATAAAATGTTTTTTTCCCCCCTCATCAATCTACACACACTACCCCATAATGACGAAGCAAAAACTGTTTTGTATACATTTTTGCAAATGTACAAAAAATAAATAAAAATAAATATCACATTTACATTAGTATTCAATCTCAGTACTTTGTTGAAGTACCTTTGGCAGCGATTACAGCCTGGAGTCTTCTTGGGTATGACGCTACAAGCTTGGCACACCTGTATTTGGGGAGTTTCTCCCATTCTTCTCTGCAGATCCTCTCAAGCTCAGTCAGGTTGGATGGGGAGCGTCGCTGCACAGCGATTTTCAGGTCTCTCCAGAGATGTTAGATCGGGTTCAAGTCTGGGCTCTGGCAGGGCCACTCAAGGACATTCAGAGACTTGTCCCGAAGCCATTCCTATGTTGTCTTGGCTGTGTGCTTAGGGTCGTTGTCCTGTTGGAAGGTGAACCTTCGCCCCAGTCTGAGGTCCTGAGCTCTCTAGAGCAGGTTTTCATCAAGGATCTTTCTGTACTTTGCTCTGTTCAGCTTTCCCTCAATCCTGACTAGTCTCCCAGTCCCTACCGCTGAAAAACATCCCCACAGCATGATGCTGCCACCACCATGCTTCACCGTAGGGATGGTGCCAGGTTTCCTCCTGACGTGACGCTTGGCATTCAGGCCAAAGAGTTCAATCTTGGTTTCTCAGGGTTTGAGAGTCCTTTAGGTGCCTTTTGGCAAACTCCAAGCGGGCTGTCACGTGCCTTTTACTGAGGAGTGGCTCCCGTCTGGCCACTCTACCATAAAGGCCTGACTGGCGGAGTGCTGCAGAGATGCTTGTCCTTCTAGAAGGTTCTCCCATCTCCACAGAGGAACTCTGGAGCTCTGTCAGAGTGACCATCAGGTTCTTGGTCACCTCCCTGACCATGGCCCTTCTCCCCCGATTGCTCAATTTGGCCAGGAGGCCAGCTCTAGGAAAAGTCTTGGTGGTTCCAAACTTCTTCCATTTAAAAATGGTAGAGGCCACTGTGTTCTTGGGGACCTTCAATGCCGCAGAAATGTTTTGGTACCCTTCCCCAGATCTCTGTCTCGACACAAACCTGTCTCGGAGCTCTAGGGACAATTCCTTTGACCTCATGTCTTGGTTTTTGCTCTGACATGCACTGTCAACTGTGGGACCTTATATAGACAGGTGTGTGCCTTTCCAAATCATGTCCAATCAATTGAATTTACCACAGGTGGACTCCAATCAAGTTGTTGAAACATCTCAAGAATGATCAATGGAAACAGGATGCACCTGAGCTCAATTTCGAGTCTCATAGCAAAGGGTCTGAATACTTATGTAAACAAGGTATTTCTGTATTTTATTCGTAATACAATTGCTAAAATGTCTATAAACCTGTTTTCGCTTTGACATTATGGGGTATTGTGTGTGAAATTGAAAAAAATCTATTTTAGAATAAGGCTGACACGTTACAAAATGTGGAAAAAGTCAAGGGGTCTGAATATTTTTTGAATGCACTGTATGTGGGGCTTTGCTAGTGTGATGTAGGTGTCAGTGTGTGTGTGTAGGTATAGATGTGTTACTGACGTGTAACAGTAGGTGGTACTTGAGGATCCTCTGCACTGGCTTGAGCAGGTAGGAGCCCAGAGGCAGGGAGTGTCTCAAAGATTCCTGACGCTCCCGGAAAAACTTGGCCAATGCCTTATTCCTCATACACTCAGTCAACACAGCCACCGACCTGCAGAGGGAGAGAGGGAGGGAGAGAAGGAAAATCTGATATTAATCCTAGGAAACAATGACAGATATTGAAGCCCAATTAAAAGACAGAGTGACTGATCACGTAAGCACGCACACACACACGCACACACGTACGTACACACACACGCACACACAGTCCTTTCTGAGAGGACGGAGCAAGGTCAGGTCAAGGCCCATGTTAGACCAGAGTGTTTGTAAGTAGATGGACTTTCTATGCTGTGACCTACAGAAAAAGGAAAGGCCATATAGGAATAGATTTGAGTGTGTGTGTGTGTTTATATGAATGGGCTCTTGTAAGGACTTTTGAGACCCTCAACCACCCCCTCACACAGCTGGTGACCCTAGCCAAGGTCACACACAACTGACACATACGACCGACACACACAACCGACACACACACACACACACACACACACACACACACACACACACACACACACACACACACACACTTAGAATAGGAACCAAGGCTGCAGATGTATCTCAGTCATTCTGAGCTCTCAGTTCGGGTTTCACAGAGAGAACAATGTGAGGCCCGTGTAGAGCTGCACTATAATGTGGACACACACACACACACATACACAATATCTGTAACTACTCTATTAATCATCATTGATAATTTAATTAAACTAAATAATCTCTCCTCAGTAGCATGTAATGTGTGTGATTTATCACACTGCTGAAACAAAACACTTTAGACATGCCGCAGCCAAAGGTGTGCCGTTTTAACTGCGTCACAACCATTGTGAAACACTGCCTTCATTAGGTTTCATTGTGAAGAATTGCCTAATGTTTTTGGCCCCCAGACACACACACACACACACACACACACACACACACACACACACACACACACACACACACACACACACACACACACACACACACACACACACACACACACACACACACACACACACACACACACACACACACATACACACACACACACACACACACAGTGTCCTATAACAACAGGTCGTTCACACAAGGTGAAATAAAATATTAAAGTCGCTGAGTATGATAAGGTGATGGGGTATAATACCCATCTGTCAGAGTAGGGGCTGTAACTCTGTCAATAGGCTCCATATAAAATAAAAAAGGTAGTGGAAAGCGAGAGAGAGACCCTGGGGCATTAACTGGCAGTGAGGCATACAGTTAGACTCCTGTTGGCTGTATACCAAGGCTACACAGAGAGAGAGAGGCTGAGGTACTGTAGCTCTATACAGACAATACAGAGCTATATGACACTCTGGGAATCAAGAATGTGAAGGTGAGATTCACCTGTATGCAAACCCAGATCACATAAGGTAACAATGAGGATGCTTTTACATACGTTCGTACTACACAATAGACTTTCAAACACGCATGAACGTACACGCACAAAGATACAATGAAAGTGGGGCAAACTATTCGTGTTTAATGCAGCCATAGTTGGGGTTGCTTACCTTGGGTAATTGGTGCAATACTGAGTGTAAATGTGGAACTCTTCACTCTGGAAAAGAAAGATAAAAGAATTACATTCATGTTACATTAGCATTAGTCCTTGCAAGCATTCATACCAGTAGCAGAGAAACTATCATCTCTTGAACCAACCAAAATTCCTCTTTTGACTAGAGAATTTTAAAGACCTTGTAAAATGTGTGTGAACGGGAAAGAGTGAGAGTGAGTTTACATTTACAGTAAATGGATTAGTGTGTGTCTGTATCAAGGGGAAGGGGGGAGGTCACTTTGGGTGAGTCAGTGGTCAAGCGTTCCTGAGCAATGCTTACTGATCTAGAAACAGGGAATAAGGAGGCCTCTCTCCTCAGTTTTAAGGTAGAGAATGAAAGTGAACCTTGTGATTATGATTACCAGTATCTATGTCTTAAAGGCTCTGTTGAGCGCTATGGTGTATTTAGGGCTCTCCAACCCTCTTCCTGGAGAGTTACCCTCCTGTAGGTTTTCACTCCAACCACAGTTGTAACTAACCTGGTGGAGCTTAACAACCAGCTAATTAATAGAATCAGGTGCGCTAGATTAGGGTTGGAGCGAAAACCTACAGGACGGTTGCTCTCCAGGAACAGGGTTGGAGAGCCCTGCTGTAGGCGCTGTGATTAAAAGCCCCCCTGTTCCATCCCTGCCCCTTTAATCTATCAGTTTCCACCTCTCTTACCTCCCTGAAATACAAAGACAGAGGCAGCATGACTTTTCAAAGCTGGAATGAACCTCGCTCTCCTCCTCCCTTACTCTCACTCTATCCCATTTTCTCTACCTCCATCTCACTGACTGTCTCTCAGTCTCTTCTGTTCCCTGTCTTTCGCTCACAGTCTCTCACTTCTTAGACATTTACATCTCTCCTAGCATTTTCCCATACCTCCTTCTCTCACCTTCTGTCACTAGCCCTCTAGCTTTCTTATCTCTCTCCCCACCCCTGTCCATCTCTCCATACCCTTCTTCCTTTCTCATCCCCCTCTCCTTTCTGCCGAGGCAAACACATCAAATAAAATACAATGATTTGGAGTTGCGTAACTGATAATAGCTCTGGTCCTGATTGTGTTCATAATGTGTCTATAAATACTCTGGGTTAGGCCAGAGACAGGATGTGGACAGTTATAACAGGAAACAGCATCATAAACAGACGGGAAAGATGATGGGGAGCTGTCCTGTTCTGTAGCTCTGCACACTCATACTGTACAAACATACACATGTACTGTACACACTCTACGACAAAAACATGTGATGCCATCAACACACACGGGCATGTGACACACAGGGACAAAGAAAGTACAAATATAGAAATATAGCACACACACTTCCATTCATACCTAAAAATACCTCACATGCACACATCATACCATACATACATACTGTATGTGTGTTTGTGCGAACACACACACACGCACACACACACACACACACACACACACACACACACACACACACACACACACACACACACACACACACACAGCTTGGAGGTTCTCCGTGGGAAAAGCTGTAAATTCAAATACAGGGTTTTCTAATCAAATCAAATCAAGCTTTATTTATACAGCACATTTCAGACATGGAATGCAACCCAATGTGCTTTACAGGAAAAAACAATGAAAAACAAAGAAAATAAAAACATAAATATTTACTACACAACAAACATAAGAGGATAAAAAACTAAAGAATAACAATAAAAACTGAACGACTAAAAAAAGACCCTAAGGAAAAGCAAAGCTAAAAATGTCCATAGTTTCGGCCCCCCTCAGGTTCTCTGGCAGGCTGTTCCAGAGGCTTGGGGCATAGTAACTAAAGGCTGTCTCTCCATGCCTCTTGGTCCTAGGCTTTGGGATAGTTAAAGGCCCAGTGCCAGAGGACCTGAGGGACCTACTAGGTTCATAACTTAAAAGCATGTCTGACATGTATTGGGGTGCACAATCGTGAATTGATTTAAAACCAATATAAGTTTTTTAAATAAATTCTAAAACTCACAAGCAGCCAGTGCAGAGACCTTAAAAACAGTGTAATGTGTGCTCTCCGTCTGGTCTTGGTCAGTACCCGTGCTGCAGCTGTATGTTTTGCAGTTGACCAATGGCTTTCTTGGGTAGGCCAAATAAGAGAGCATTACAGTAGTCAAGCCTGCTTGTAATAAAAGCATGGATGAGTCTCTTTGTATCAGCCTGAGAAAGAAACGGCTGCACCTTGGCAATGTTCCTAAAGTGGTAAAAAACTATTTTGGTCAAATTCCTAATGTGTGATTCGATATTGAGTTCAGAATCTAAAATAACACCTATGTTTTTTACCTGATGTTTTATCTTTATTGCCCGTTTAAATACTTGTATGGCCAGATTCTCTCTCTGTGCTTTGGCTCCAACAATAAGTGCCTCGTTCTTGTCTTGATTTAGCTGGAGGAAGTTGTGAGCCATCCAAGTATTTAAATCACTAATACAGTCTAAGAATGTATCTGTGGAGCTAAAATCCTCTGGTGACACAAAAATGTAAAGTTGTTTAGAAGTAAAAATCAATGCTGTGCTTTCTGATAACGCTGCCAATGGGTAACATATATATAAACTGTTTCCAGCAGTCTCCCACCAAAGACTCAGCTAAACACAATACACACTCACCACCAATACACACACACACACACACCAATACCCAAACCGTAACACACGCACGCACACACTCTGTCATAACATACATTCTGTGACCCAAACAAGCAAACCAAAGTTTGATCTATAAAATATTGCCCTTGTAATAATATATGAACTCCTCCACTAAACAGTATGTACAGTACCATCCAAAGAATATCCAGTTCATTGGGTCCTCCTGATTGAGTCCTAAACTATAACTGCTTTCCACACACAGTAGAAACCCTTGAATCATCTCAGTACAGCAAGGCAGATATTGGATCTTTGGATTTCTGCTGAGCTTTGTTCAGTGAGGAGATTTTCTAAATTATATAGATCAATCCCTCCTGATGTAACATAGATATAGACTAATAGTGAAGTTCAGATCATCCCTGGACAGCAAGGCCTGAGCAAGTGGACCCGAGGATTTCTGCTGAGCTACCATAGATGTAGATTTATAGACAGTACATCTCCATACTGTGCTACTCATCATCATTATGATAGGACTAACATTATGGGATATTTTACAAGAATTGGTTTTCATTCTGTATCGACCGGCTGGCAGGCTGAGAGGGCTACACTGGCATTTCTTTCTACCAGATGATAAAACATTATTATGTTGTTTTATTGTGCATCAATGCTGCAGTCAGCATGTAGGGACGCATAAAGACTACGCTGCTTACTCAACACATTTCACTTACAGCAGGGTAAGGACAGATAGCCAAGAGAACAGGGGTGGGGGGTGGGGGGGGGGAGATTTATGGTCTCTTACTTTTTTCTCTCCTTCAAACGCTTTGTCGAGTTGTGACTGTTTAGCAGTGTGTGTGTGTGTGTGTGTGTGTGTGTGTGTGTGTGTGTGTGTGTGTGTGTGTGTGTGTGTGTGTGGTGGCATGTACTGTATCCAAGAAACAAGGATTTTGGTGGGTTATGACCAAAAGAGATTAACATAGACCTAACGTTAAATACCTTCAATAAACACACACATTTGCTTCTTGGGCAGTATCAATCAGTCTTGTAGGGTGTGTGTGGGAGGGGGGAACAATAATCAGGGAACAATTCTAATCACGCGCAACCTACATCTTATGGTCATGTAACAGGCACAGCACACTACTTTGGATAACTGCAATCAGTGCAGAATTGAAATTGTACCAAGTATGTATCAAGTCAACACACGTTTAAAATATACGTGTTAAGTGGCTGTGTGATAAGGTCACCTACAAACCACGGAGGTCCATGATTCATTACTAGTGTAAAATATTACATCCACCACCACAGCCTACTATAATTTACCACAGGTCATCATCAGGACCTCACATACAGCAGGCTAGATTAGCTAAGTGGCCACTCAGTCATTCAGTCAACACAGCCACTGATAGGCTTGGAACAGGCTAATGCTTTTTACCTGAGTTTCCAGCCACTGAGTTCCTCTCTCTGACCTTCTGTGGAAAGTCTTTAACCTGGGATTTTAGTGGTCTAAACGATGTCTAGGGTTTGTTTTGACTATGTCTTGACATGGGGTGCTATGATGGTAACTGTATTTTGCGCATGTTTAAACAATAGCTACTGTATGTGGTAGTGTCGTAAACTCTTGCACAGTTATATGACTTGTGTTTGTTTTTGTTCATAGCCAGACAGTTAACTATAAAACGTGTGTATTTTAACAAGAGCAACTAGGCATATGTGGTACACACTGGCACAGACCATGGTGAAATGACTAGTGTGCTTGTGCATCTCCAGACTGATAAACTCTTGTTAGCGACAGATTATACTGTGTGATTATTGTAGTATTGGTAGAGATAAGTGTTTTGAGGAAGTGTTGGAATGCAGTTATCATGACATTGAATGATTTAATGGGGAACGGATGGGGAGCCACAGGAATGGAAAGAAAACCTAACGCAGTCATAGACAGACACACACACACACACACACAGAGAGAGAGAGAGAGAGAGAGAGAGAGAGAGAGAGAGAGAGAGAGAGAGAGAGAGAGAGAGAGAGAGAGAGAGAGAGAGAGAGAGAGAGAGAGAGAGAGAGAGAGAGAGAGAGAAGAGCTGCGAGAGGAGCAGAGTTTTTTGCTCAGTTGTTGTTATTGAAGCACTACCATTAGCTCTCACCAGCAGAGGGTGATTATACATTTGGCTGGCCCTTAAAATTCCTAAGAAATTCTCCTCTGCTGCACTTGAGACCTACATTCCTATTGTGTGTGAACACCCATCTTTCCTGGACACACACACAGTGCAGAACAGACCAACATGAAGAGCGTCAAGATAAGTAGTCAGTATGATTAAGTTTGATTTAGAGTTTGGCTAGTTGGTTTGGTTTTAGGCTGACTTTGGGTTTAGTAGCTTCCTAACTTCCAAAAATCTCCTAACCCAAATAATGTCGTGTGTGAGTGTGAGAGACAGTGGCCGTGACCGATTACCCATACTAGCATACTAAATAGTATGCGAAAAAAGAACGTTTTATAGTAGGTGAAATTTTGAATGCGTCATCTAATGCATGATTGTGGTCCTCTGTAGCTCAGCTGGTAGAGCACGGCGCTTGTAACGCCAAGGTAGTGGGTTCGATCCCCGGGACCACACATACACAAAAATGTATGCACGCATGACTGTAAGTCGCTTTGGATAAAAGCGTCTGCTAAATGGCATATTATTATTATGACTCCCGCCATTAATTCATTTTGGTACTGCGCATCAATTTCTGGGATCTTTTATTTCAGCTCATGAAACATGGGACCAACACTTTACATGTTGCGTTTATATTCTTGTTCAGCATAGATCAAACGCCGAAATGAGTATGCAGTTTAAGTATGTAGTACACTAGTATGGGCATTCGGACACGGCCAGTGTGTGTAAGTGCATGCTTGGAGTGTTTATTGGTTGCCAACCAGCTGTTCAGACAGGCTTCAACAAGAAGGTGTGTGAGAGATAGAGAGAAAGAGAGAGGAATAGAGAGAGAGAGTCTCTTACCTTTGATACGAAGCACTCTGCGATGGCCACAGGGTCTGAATTACACTTCTCCAGGTCATGTAGCAGATCTCTGAAAAACAAAATCACTTCAGGATATTAGTACTTTAACCACACACACACACACACATGCACACGCACACGCACACACACACACACACACACACACACACACACACACACACACACACACACACACACACACACACACACACATACACACACACACTCACACCTAATTAAATCATATAAATACAAACTGCTCCTCATTGCTCTTTGTTCCAAACAACAAACATTTTCAGGAACAAATGTAATTTAGGACAAAATATTAGGTACTAGGGTACTGTGCTCAGAACAAAAAGTCACTTCCATGAATTGAAATAGGTTCCCTCTCTCTCTGTGTGTGTGAGTGTGTCCCTTATTCTTCTTGGTTGATGTAAAAATTGTCAACTGGTATAGCTATTGTTACATGACTAGGGCATGATGTCATTGTGACGGTTTTTTTAAGGAGTTTGTGTCAAACCAAACTCCCTCACTGTGGGCATTCTCTCTCTCCCTGTGTTGCTGTGTGTCTTTATGTGGCAGCTAACAGTCTGAGTGGGTAGGCTCGCAGCAGGCCTGGTGGTCCTGAACACACACACACACACACACACACACACACACACACACACACACACACCTCTCAGTCTGACTCTGAACACACACACTGCTCAGAGCGGAGCCGGTGAGTGTAGATGCAGACAAAGAAAAAACAACATGCACACACATACACTACATGACCAAAAGTATGTGGACACCTTCTCGTCAAACATCTCATTCCAAAATCATGGGCATTAATATGGAGTTGGTCCTATGACGGTGCCACGTTGAAAGTCACTGAGCTCTTCAGTATGGGCCATTCTACTACCAATGTTTGTCTATGGAGATTGCATGGCTGTATGCTCAATTGTATACACCTGTCAGCAACGGGTGTGGCTGAAATAGCTGAATCAACTAATTTGAAGGGCTATCCACATACATTTGGCCATGTAGTGTATATAGATACAGCTTACCGCCCACCCCCCCTCCCACCCTCCCCCCCTCATATCGACAGGTGACACAAACCATCCTCATTCTGTAGATTCTTTGGAGACTGCATTCTATATTTGTTTTAGGGGTGTGTCTGTATGTGTGTTTACCTCTCTGAAGTTGTACAGTAGGTGATTGTGTGTTTACCTGTTGAAGTGGTAGATGTCGCGGATGTTCCCGAATAGAGAGCCTCTCTCCTCTGAGCTCAGTGCCAGACAAGACTGGTTACTGATACACTCGAGGTAATCCTACAGAGAGAGAGAGAAAAACAATGTTTTTTGAGAAACAATGTACAGTATGTGAATTTATGCAATTGTATTTTTTACTTCTAAAGGTATGGTTTTTGGAATACAATTACAGAATATATTTCATTCCAATAAGGCATGTTTAATTGAATTGAGAAAAAGCGAGAGAGAGAGAGAGAAAGAGAAAGAAACAAAGAAAGAGAGAGAGCGAGAGAGAGAGAGAAAGAAAGAGAAGAGATGGGGGAGAGAGGTCAGTTATCGCATCCACATCAAAGTGTTTCGAAGGATATCCCATCACCAGTCATGTGAGAAGGACAGTATGCCTGACATGCTCCCTGGCATCACCACCAACACACACTTTGAACACACACACACACACACACACAGACGAAAACACACTCGCCACTCATAAATACCCACAACATTGAGACCACATACACTTCACTTATTCAGCATTGAACCGAGTTTCTGTCTAGTAAAACAACTGGGCCCACAGCCCCACTTCTCCCTGACTTCTCCAGTCTTAATCCGCCTACAGACTCTTCAGTGGGTAATCCAGATGGCTGTTTGACCAGCACAGCAAAATGTCAAATGGTCCTACAGTATTCACATATGGACAGTGTCTAAAGCCAATAGGATAGGATACACTGGTGAGAGGCTTGTAGAGCAGTGTTTAACGAACTGATACTGTGTCTGTTCAGATGGAGACAGACGGTCATGAGGTGTTCAGATACCAATGGTGATTGTACACCTGAGCTTTCTCTCCACACGGTCACACACACACACACACACACACACACACACACACACACACACACACACACACACACACACACACACACACACACACACACACACACACACACACACACACACACACACACACACACACACACACACACACACACACACACACACACACACACACACACACACACACACACTTTCCAGCCCAGCATCTACACAGCTGTCCTAACCACAAACAGGTAGGACCAGCCATGTTGAAATGGGGTAGAGTGAAAAGGGATCTTTATGGAGGTGGAACGACTTTTAAAACCAGACTTAGACTGTGTTGGCGCAAGACATTATTACATTACAGCAGAGAAAATAACTAGGCTGTCCACCCACACACAGGACACACACACACCCTCATCTGCTGATGTGCATGGTTTCTAATCCTGGCCTGGTTATTATGACTGTAAAGACCACACCCTGGCCAGTAGATTAGATTGTTTGGTGTTTGGTGAAGTCATCCTCTCCTCTCCTGGGCAGTGACAGACACAACCAACTAGAATCAACCAGAGGGGAACTCAGACGGAACCATTGTGTAACAGAGCAGGGGTGAAGGTTCGTTTGGAGGATTTAAGGGTGAAAGGGCAGATATGGGGGTTTCATGGCAATGGTTTAGGGTCAGGTTTGGAGGAAAGAGTTGGGTTAGAGTTTTGGCTTGCAGCTAGGATAATGGTGGTTGGTGGAGTCATGGTCGGGATCAAAGATCATGTTTATGGTTGGGTTAGGGTTGGGTTCGGGTCGTTGGCCATGGTTAAGGTGTAAGATGGGACTTTATTAACCACAGATGTGACCTGTCCTGACCCAGTCAATCAACACAGCCTAGTCTGGGACTGATCACACACAAACACAGTGTTAAAACCCCACAACATGCTAAACACACATACCTCAGACACACAAGCAGCTATACACAAACACACACACACTCCCAGCTAAGCTTATTAGACAAAATATAAACACTAAGGATCATACTAATGATCATTTAGCTATTTTATTTTACATTTTAAGACCCCTTGAAGTATAAAAACATTTATATATAAAAAAACGAAACAATTTGTGTCCTTACTGCTATTAGCAAATACAAACGTATTGAATTAACAGATTCACTACATGGAACAACAGATAGTCCCAAAATAATTATTAAAAGAAAGTTTGTTCTGAGGTGTCTCTCCTATATCTGAGAGATATAAGAAAGATCAGGAAGACCATTATTCCTCCTCCACCAAACCTTACAGTTGGCACTATGCATTTGGGCAGGTAGCGTTCGCCTGGCGTCCGCCAAACCCAGATTCGTCTGTTGGACTGCCAGATGGTGAAGCGTGATTCATCACTGCAGAGAACACGTTTCCACTGCTCCAGAGTCCAATGGCGGCGAGCTTTACACCACTACAGCCGACGCTTGGCATTGCGCATGGTGATCTTAGGCTTGTGTGCGGCTGCTCGGCCATGGAAACCCATTTCATGAAGCTCCCGACGAACAGTTCATGTGCTGACGTTGCTTCCAGAGGCAGTTTGGAACTTGGTAGTAAGTGTTGCAACCGAGGACAAACAATTTGTATGCGCTACTCGCTTCAGCGCTCTGTGAGCTTGTGTGGCCTACCACTTCACGGCTGAGCTGTTGTTGCTCCTAGACGTTTCCACTTCACAATAATAGCACTTACAGTTGACCGGGGCAGCTCTAGCAGGGCAGAAATTTGACGAACTGACGTGATGGAAAGGTGGCATCCTATGACGGTGTCATGTTGAAAGTCACTGAGCTCCTCAGTAAGGCCATTCTACTGCCAATGTATGTCTATGGAGATTGCATGGCTGTGTGCTCGATTTAGCCGAATCCACTAATTTGAAGGAGTGTCCACATAGTTTTGTATATATAGTGTATCTCTAGCTTAAACTGACAGATCTTTATGGTGATTTTTTATTATGCTAATTAGATAAGTGATAAGTCAAAAACTGTAAAAGACTTGCAAGTCATGTGCTCCGGTTCTTGTATACACTATAACAAGTACATAGAAGATTTGTAAAAAACCTAGGTGTTATTTTAGATTCTGAACACAATTTCGAATCACATATTAGGAATGTGACCAAAATAGCTTTTTACCACCTGAGGAACATTGCCAAGGTGCGGCCGTTTCTCTCTCAGGCTGAAATAGAGAGACTTATCCATGATTTTATTACAAGCAGCCTTGACTACTGTAATGCTCTCCTGTCTGGTCTACCCAAGAAAGCCATTGGTCAACTGCAAAACATACAGAATGCTGCAGCACGGGTACTGACCAAGACCAGACGGCGAGCACACATTACACTAGTTTTAAGGTCTCTGCACTGGCTGCCTGTGAGTTTTAGAATTTATTTTAAAAACTTCTATTGGTTTTTAAATCAATCCCGATTGTGCACCCCAATACATGTCAGACATGCTTTTAAGTTATGAACCTAGTAGGTCCCTCAGGTCCTCTGGCACTGGGCCGTTAACTATCCCAAAGCCTAGGACCAAGAGGCATGGAGAGGCAGCCTTTAGTTATAATGCCCCAAGCCTCTGGAATAGCCTGCCAGAGAACCTGAGGGGGGCCGAAACTGTGGACATATTTAAAATAGATCTTAAAACACACCTTTTAGCTTTGCTTTTTCTTAGGGTGTTTTAGTCGTTCTGTTTTTATTGTTATTCTTTAGTTTTTTATCCTCTTATGTTTGTTGTGTAGTAAATATTTATTTTAATTGTTTTTATTCATTTTTTTCCTGTGAAGCACATTGTGTTGCATTCCATGTCTGAAATGTGCTGTGTAAATAAAGCTTGCTTTGACTTGATCGAAGATTTGTAATATGCTAAAAAGTGGCCAAACTAAGTTCATATTTTTCATGCAATGGGCGCAGCCATCTTTGACTTTGACTTTGTTTATTTGCATCTTATATTGAATGGCATTCTGGGATTAGGCAGTTTTCACAAACATAAACAAACATGGCTGCCATCATAAAGAATTTAGCTGCTGTTAGCTTAGCTGACACGCATCTCTTTTCTAAACAATATTACATTTCTCGACTAAAATGTAATGTAAATGTTGTGCTCACCAGAGATGTGGTACATTGTAAACAAGTCTAGCTGTTAGGTCGCTAACTTATGTTTAGTTTTTTTGTCAGCACAACCTGTTATTTAGACTGGTTTATGGAATGGGTTTGGCTGTGGAATGTGTTCCGTGTGATGCTTGGATGATGAGGTTCGTATTTATCTTTTACAATAAAAAGTGAAATTGAGGAATAAAGTTGTTAAGACCTTTATTTCCCATCAGTACAAAACATTGTTTAGATGCTTTTCAGACAACAATGCTGTTTAGACGCGTTTGTTGCATCATAGGTTCTGTTGCTACTGTTCCAATCAGATATTTGCGATGGTACGCTGCAGGGACCACTCAACAATGATCACAAATATGTGATTGTACTCGTCAAAGGATTAATAGCAGTAAGCATTGGGAGGCTTGACAAAGATTTAAATTAAGGGGTAAATTATGGTCCTTTCTAAAAGTGTCTAAAAATGTAGTGGAAGAGTGGGTGTCCTGACCCATAGATCTGATAAGGGGGTCTTGTTGAGTAGTTAAGTAAGGGCTCCAGGTCTTAGTAAGGGAAGTATACGTCTTTAAAGTGGTGCTCTTCAGCTCTGCTCAATGTTTAGCTAACCTACTTTAAACATTGTTATCACAGCTCTAAATCCCTCTTCCTACAGCACCGCTCTCTCCCCCTTTCCTCTTCTCTTCACCCTGAACGAAGGGAGGAGGGATGGGGGGGAGGAAGCAGACTTTTCCTTCAAACAAACTCTCACTCTCCTTCCTCACCCCTCCCCTCCCTTCCATCCCTCTCTTTCTGAAAGGACCAGCGTTTCCTGCTGGTTGGGACCTCTTATAGACGACAACCCTTCCACCTACGGAGAGGAAGAGTCACTTAGAAGGAAAGGGGCAATGGGGAGAGAAAACTCAGCCCATATTACTGTGTCACACGTTTCATCTGTTCACTGTCATATTGGATCAACAAACTGGGCCCGATATCAATCTTCTTTAATGCCAATGTTTGCCCTATTCTCACATGCACATGAACAGGGACAGTCACGCACTAAATTATATTGTGTCTCAGAACCCTTCCTGAGACATCATCAAATTTAATACACGCATGCACTCCCCTCCTCTTTACTCCAACCATACATTTAATTTAACACAGAGACAGAAACACATTTAAAGGCACCGGACGGGTGTATATCAGTAGGAATGTGTATTTGCAGTTCAAAGCTAGTCGTTGTCAGCAGTGTGTGTGTGTGTGTGTGTGTGTGTATGTAAAACAGTTGGACAAAGGCAGCGTGTCGGGTTACCCTGCGTAACCCCACCTGTACACACAAGTGACCCTGTTAAGAGCTACAGAGGGAGAGAAAGAGGAACGCCAGGCCGGCAACAAGGTGTTTGTGTCACGTGTGGCAGGAAATCCCTGCAGGAGAAAAACTAGGAGAGGTCTGAAAGTACCTGCGTACAGGACCTGACTGTCAACTCCAAACTAGTAATTGAAATCCTCCCATTGTTATGTCCCCCCTGAACTAGTAACCTGATTCAACTACTCCTGTGTACCGGGATATGGGTGTTGTCTATGGACCTCACACTCACTCATCTTGACTCATGTTCTTTCTTACACAGGTCCTGACTAGTATGATAGTAATGATGTTCTGTAATATGTTTCCTTACTATACTATCTGTACCATGCCAGTTAGTCTTATACTACATGTGCTATCCTACTGAGATAGCTGGTGTATCTTTCCAGTGGTTGTGTGGTACCATGTTCCTCACCTGTACAATGCTGCGCAGGTCCTGTACATAGGTACTTTCAGTGTCCAGTATCTCCTGAACCACCCTGTCCACATACTGCACCCTGGGCCCCGGGGTGCTCCTCTCCCCAGCCTCTGTGTCTGACTGTGGGGTCTGGGCAGACCCCTGTTTAACCATCCCCCTCCCTGTCTCTGTCCCTCCATCCTTCCTCTCCTCCTCATCCCCACATCCCAGCTGCCTGGCTGGAACCAGCTCCAACCGGATCGCCCCGGAGTCCAGGTCACGGTCCGAAGCGGGATGACAGTGAGGGGAGGGACTTAAGGTGGAGCGGCTGCCCAGTGAGCAGTGGCTGTCCCGGGAGGAGGCAGAGGAAGAGGTGGAGCCATAGCTGATTGGACGCTCGCCGCTGTCGGGGGAGGAGTCCATGCTGTGGGCAGAGCAGTAGCGTAGGGGGGCGTGGCGGATGTCGGAGTGGCGGAAGCGACCTGGAACGCCCACGGAGCTCAGGACTGAGTCGGCGTCCGGAATCTCCGGCAGAGGAGGGAGGGCATCCGTGTAATCGTCTGAAGAGAGGAAGAGAGAAAGGGAGAGAAAAGGAAACAGGATGAGAACTGAGACCTTTATCATGTCATCTCATCGAGTACAGAGCAATGAATGTTAATACTCACAGAACAGAAAAATGCTTAAAGGCCTCAAGTGGCCAGTTAGGCTATGACCCTCCTTTATGTTCCCACAGTGCCCCTATCTGGATTCCAAGTGGCAAGCTTGCCAGGCCACAACCTAACTGGCCACTGGAAATCTCTCTCTCTCTCTCTCTCTCTCTCTCTCTCTCTCTCTCTCTCTCTCTCTCTCTCTCTCTCTCTCTCCTCTCTCTCTCTCTCTCTCTCTCTCTCTCTCTCTCTCTCTCTCTCTCAGCAAAAAGGCTAGTGACTGTGGAGCCATGTCCTTAACTCTACCGGCCAAAGCAGAAAACACACACCTTGTTCATGTCCCGTACAGTGGTGATCTGTTCAGGATTCCAACTGAAAAACCAGGCCAGACCACAGGCGTAAGAGTGTGGCGTACAGCCTCTCTGAAACGGACTCCATGTCCTCCACTCACACCATGGCCAGTTAAGAAGACACCATGGCCAGTTAAGAAGGCTTTGAACATGCACAAAAAGAAGCACTCTGCCAAGCCATGATGATCACAACCCGAGGTCATTTACCCAAGAGAGAGGAAAGAGAGAGGGAGACCACATAGAGATCGACAAAAATAGAGAGAGATAGAGAGTGAGTGAAAAAGAGGAAGAGTGTAAGAGCCAGCCCA